>NC_071114.1:29550000-29675000 GCF_024256425.1 Clarias gariepinus | reverse complement strand
CTTCTTTAATTGAAAAATTGAGCAAATGTTGACTTATTATGGAGATATCATATAAAATAAACGAAGGCAGAGTTTTCTTAGCAAGTCTGCTTATTTTAGTCTACTTGGTTTAAAGGGTTTTTGCCAGGGATTGGTGTATGGAGTGCACCAACACCTGGACACCAGACAGGACAGGGGTTATAGAGTGTGAGTGAGTGTATGTGTGTGAGAGTGTGTGTGCTTAACACCGCATTGGAAATTTACTGAGCTGAGTCCTGCACAGCGTTCCTCAGATGAACAAATGTATGTGTATGTGAGCCTTCTTCCACTGTGTGTATATATGTGTGTATGTGTGCATGTGTGTGTGAGTGTGTGTGTGTTTGTGTGTATCCATGGATGGAGGATGGAAACCTCCTCCCGTCCCTTTCAGGTGGAGAAATAAGCCAGAGAAATGTGTTTCATTTATTCCCAATTGCAGAGTGTTTACAGTGGACCAGAGCCAGACTCTGATGTCTGGGTCGGTGTAGTGTGTGTTTTCCCTTTTCAGTTCGATTTCCCTTCACATTATGGTGCTCGCGTTTCGTGAAACGCGAAAAATGAAATCAATTTTTTGGTCGAAAAGTCACGCGTACATACACAGTCCATACACAAGTTTTCTGTGTATGTCGTAGGTTAATAACATTAGCAATGATTGTGATAAGTGAGAAGTTAATTAGCACTCTAACGTCTGCACTAAGAAAAAATAAAAACTCAATGCAACATTTTGTTTTGCATTTTCTTAAACAATTCACAAGGGCAGTGTTTGGCCTGTTTGAGAAAGTAAAGTATAGACCCCTTCCAAATGGTTGAGATGTTGCTTTGTGGTAAAAGTATCAAGATATTCACAAATTTCATGTTATATTAATTTCATGGTTTGTTATAAAGAAATGATAAAAGGCATACTTATTAAGGCAAACAACATTATTTAGTGGATTGGAAAAAACAAACAAACAAACAATCAAAAAAGTATACCTCAACCGATTGGTAGAGATGACTCATTCAGGTTAACTTTAACCCATATTTCAGGATCATATCGTGACTGAAAGGCGTTTTACCATTAGTGACTAAGATGCGTTTGTGAGTAAACTTGACCCCAACGTCTGGTTTATTTAGATCAGTGTGATGAATCAGGCATGAATCAGATATAAAATTTTGTCTACCAAAAAGTTGAGCAGAATGTTAAAGACACTTTTTAATTATAGTGTTTAATTATAATTTCTTATTAAAACCTTAATGATCATATCCTTGCCTTTTTAATCTATCATGCAGTTTAACTACATCCTGTGTGGTCTGATAACAATGCATTGCTGGCTTTTTTATTTTTGTGTACTTCTGTATATAGCCTACTGTACAGTATATAACGTATTCAGTATTTGTTTTTGTGTGTGTGATTAGATATGGGACGACGAACTGGAGCGTTCTGCTACACACTGGGCTGAGCAGTGTCAGTGGGACCACGGACCACAGGACCTGATTATGTCTATTGGCCAGAATCTGGCAGTGCACTGGGGCAGGTCTGTGTACACACACACACACACACACACATAGTGTAAAACAAACAGTTTGCAAAGAGAGTGATTCACTTCCCTGCCATTTGACTCCACTGTAACAACCTCCAGCCATAAATAGCCCTGTATTTCTATCACAGCTCTGTTGAATCCTGCATTCGGATTGAATCAGATGGGAGCTGTTGATTAGTTTACTAAAACAGCAGCTCTGACCCTCATGCAGCTGCAACTCACAGGTTTATATTTGTGCTCTCGTTCTAATATTATAGTTCCTACTGAATCCGCTCGTTCACTGGGACATGATGGACACCAATAAAAAAAACAATTAAAAAACTGTCTGTAATCATGGATCTGTGCGGAGATGTTTACTAAACACATGTGGAAGGAGTCTGTAGTGTCGGTAACAGAAATAAAAACCTTAGCTAACTTGTTTTGTTAATGATAACTGGATTTAAAAAAAGTAACATTTTAATCACTGGCATGTTGATACGTGAGAGGAGAACCAACTCGGAGAACACTGCCAGGAGTGACGTTATAAGATTTACATTTTTTTTTTAAACATAAAAAAAATCACTTTTAGTTAGTTGTAGAGATTTTAGTTACAAACGTTCAGTTTTGTATTATCCAACTAACCAATTAGATTTCTCCCCTAATGTGACCTCATATTAGCTGCATTAACTTCAAAGGGATTTTAAAGCGCCTATATTTCTTTAATACGGGACCTTTAACGTGGACTGTCGCCACACGTTGCATATTATATTAAACCCAACAGCCCGTTTGTACAAACCAGCAGCAGTGTGTGACGACTTGTCTTTCTCAGTGCATTTAGTCAACTCTGCTTTGGTTTCTTTAACATTTGTGTCTCTTCTGATGCCAGTGGAAAGTGCGTCCCCCTCACTTTCCTCCTCTCCCTTATGACTCCTCGGTGCCGTATAAAGTAATGTTTACACTCTGTGGAGATGAATGGCTGCTCATGGAAGAGAGTACTATTTACTTTGGAGTCAAGGATGAGAACAGATATCTCTGTGTGTGTGTGTGTGTGTGTGTGTGTGCATTAGTGATGCGCAGGAGAAAGTGGGTCAGGGAATAGATTCTCAAAAAAGGGCTCTGGAGTGATAATCTCTCTTGTTTCGTAGGTACCGTTCCCCTGCTTACCACGTCCAGGCTTGGTATGACGAGGTGAAGGACTACACGTACCCGTACCCACACGAGTGCAACCCCTGGTGCCCTGACCGCTGCTCTGGACCCATGTGTACTCACTACACACAGGTGAGGGGGCGGGTTATAAAGACACGGTTTATAAATGAATTGAATCCATTTTAAACAAAAGTGCATTATATTTTAACTTTATTGTAGCCTGGCTTGTGGCACAATGCTCACAACCTAACTTTCGTACTATTCCTAACTAGTTTCAGTTAATCCACTAGCCTAGCGCACGCTCTAGATTAGATTGGCTCTCAGATGGAGTGACTGCTTGAGTTCTTGAACTTGATTAGGAAGGTTTGTGCGATCGCAATTAAAGTTAACGCTTCGATGAATTTCCAAAACACGTGCACTCGTTATTATTTTTGGTTCAGACATTAGCAAAGAGAAAGTTTCCGCTTATGTTGTAAATCTTCTCATATTCGCTAACTAACAACTGATTATTTCTCGTGCTCCTTCTTTAACTCGGTGATTTTATTGGTGGGGAGATTTTAAAAGATTTTAAGCCCTTATGCAACATTGAACTTTTTTGCTTCGACCAAAAAACAAACAAACTGTTTAAAAGTATAAAAAGCCGCCATATTCACGTTCCCTGCCATGATCGAGGCCTTTTGCTTCATTTTAAACTTTGCAGATTTTTTTTTATGTTCTCTGACCTTCTTCATTTTAACTGTGTCTTAAAATGTAAGGTGGGTTAGCGAGAGCGTGTTATTTCATTTTTCTTCTTCTACTTCTTACAATTACATGAAACTGCAAGATCAATCCTTCCTGGAAAATGAGTCATCATTCATCATAATCTCACCTCTACTTGAAAAACAGACTAATTTGTGCTTGAAAAATTCCTGGAAGTGTCAAATTCCGCACTAAACTGCAAGAAACGCTGATTCACGCGCATTTAGGTGTAATTATATATAAAATTGGCATTGGCACCGTAATGTCAGGAATGATTTAATATTGGGAATAAAATCGCGGCATGACCTGGAAAGTTAAAATTTTTTTGATGCTCCTCATGAATTCAGGGCGTAAAGTGTACCCGTAGGAACGCCCAATTTGTTCTTTAATTACTGTAAAAAGCAAGATTCAGGTCAACCCATCCTGTCACCCATCTTGTAAAAATCTTTCCCGTTCTGGTAAAAGTCCTATGCCCAGATCATTTAAATAGAAATGGGAATGCATTATTCTGATTGGTTAAACCGGTCTCTAATTTAAGCTATCGGTTAGTACGGTAATTTAATGAAACAAATTAGAATCTGTTGTTTAAAATGAAGGGCTGTTTAAGCCAAACCAGGACTTGCGATAAAGTTTTGGATTAATGAAGGTGTAATATCGATTGACATTGATACAGAAGACTTTAAGTACAAAGTGGCGATGAGCAAAGTGGTGATGCAGTCGTCCTCGTGAAATTCAGCGAGTGAAATGTCAGATCCTTGAAAATCGACAGATAATCATTCACCAGGAGTTCCTGGGAGGCCAGTGTTTCAGACATGAATCAGATAGGCAGTCCGATCACGGCTCTGGTCTACCTTGATCATGCCCAAGCATTAGTGAAACATTTAGAAGACACTCTAACAGACATTTAGAGGTGTTTGGATGTTAGTGACAAGTTTTGCCACCTTGTGCACTCCACTTGCTTTTGATTCCGTGTAGAGACGTGAAAGGGATGAAAAAAAGTGGGGTTATCTCTATAATAAATGAATCAAAGGAAAAAACAGAGAGGCAGAAAAGAGCGAATAAGCCCTGGCACTGAATCATCTCAGACTTTACTCAGCAGCTGTGATGGATTTGAGAAAACAGTCTCTCTGTACAATCTCCCACAGAAACCAGGTCACAAACATCTGGAAGCTGTTCTCCGACTCCTGGAGCGCTTTCTTACTGGACCTGAGATCTTTGGAAGACTTTAAAACAACACAGTAGCTGCCATGTGTTACACCTCTTTCTCACCTTCTGATCCAGCTGTGGTTTTTACCAGCCCGCTAGGCTGGTTAACTTTAAAAAAATATTGGCACCCTTTTGTAAGGATGATGATTGAATCTGTAATTATTAGCCTAAGCATAGGGGGCACTGTATACTGTAGTTTTGTTAAAACTTTATTATCATACTATACGGTGCCAAGTCAAATGATATCAGGTATCAAAACCACATAACTTTTTATTTAGTTATGTTTATTGTTCTGCGTTTAAAATTTTTTTTTTTTTACTAAAACAGACATAAAAAGTGCAGCCGTGTTCATGTATCAGATGTTGGTATTGGAGCAATTTATACATTCAATTTAATTCAATTTTATTTGTATAGCGCTTTTAACAATTGACATTGTTGCAAAGCAGCTTTACACAATCAAAATAATTATTTAAGGTTGTATAAGATGTGAGCGTGTATGAATCAAAATGATAAGACCGTCCCTGATAATCAAGCCGGGGAGAACAGCGACAGTGACAAGGAAAAACTCCCTGAGATGATAGTAGGAAGAAACCTTGAGAGGAACCAGACTCCACAGGGAACCCATCCTCATCTGGGTGATAACGGATAGCAGGGATTGATCTGCATCATACTGTGTGAGACTGGACATTCAGTATAACAGGAGATGTGTTTAGGTTAAAATTGAGTCCAGTTCATTATTGGAGGCTCAGGTAGACTGTAGGAAACTCCAGTCCTGAACTATCGAGTCCACGAAGACTGTCTCCATGGAAAAGTGGTGCCCAGGCAGACCATAGGGGGCTTCCATGCGACGAGATCTCCAACCAGAAGCAGAAGACCAGGCGTCAGACAGGTCCAGGGTGCAGAGGGGGTCTGGATCACTGGCAGCTCAGGAGCGACATGTATAGCTTGACAGAGAGACAGGTAGAGGGGAAGAGAGAGAGGGGAAGAGAGAAAAGAGGAAGGAGACATGGCAGTTAGGTCTGGTCACAGTCAAACAATGTATAACATGAATGTATATTTGCAAGCAGGGACTCCGACAGGACTAACTATAACATCATAACTAAAAAGGAGAGCCAGAAGGAAACCTCACCTTCAACAAACCTGAGTGATACAGTTTGTTTATGCCATTCCTGTGTAGATATGAACATGAACATTGCTGTGTTACTATCTTTTCGAGAATCTTAGCGATAATGGGGAAGTTTTGGTATCGGCCTGTAATTGGAAAGCTGACAGGGATCAAGGTCAGGTTTCTTAGTTAGCGGTTCAATAACTGCTAATTTAAAGGATTTGAGAATATACCCACTGCTGAGTGAAAAGTTTATTATTTTCAACAGGAGTTCTGTTATTGCTGGAACTATCTGCTTGAGAAAACGTGTCGGTATAGGATCTAATACACAGGTTTTTAAAGAAGAGATGAGTGAAATTAGTTCATTCTCTTCAAGGGGAGGAACGTATTCTAGGTTCTGATATGATGTGGTTGATTTATCATCTGTATAACCTACATTGTCTGGTTTCAAAGCCTGAATTTTTTTGCCTCATATTTATGATTTTGTTATTGAAAAAGTTAATGAAGTCCTCACTACTGTATGTTGTTGTTGTGGAGATTTCTCCAGTGGTCTTGTTTCTGGTTAATTTAGCTACAAATCTAGGATTATTTTTGTCATTTTCAATAAGAGTGGAGATGATCTAGCATTACTCAGAGCTTTTCTATAGTTCAGGATGCTCTCCTTCCATGCTATTTGGAACACTAGCTTAGTTTGATGCCATTTGCGTTCCAATTTCCAAGCGGTTTGTTTTAAAGTGCGTGTGTGATCGTTATACCAGGAAGCAAGTTTATCTAATCATTTTTCTTTTAACTGGAGCTACATTATCCAAGGTATAAGGAAATGTTGTCGAGTTCTGTGGAGTCAGACGGTGATCTAATCGAAGTTGCTAACTCTGGGAGATTACTGATAAAACTCTGTGTGGTATTTGATGTGAATGTTCGTTTAAAGCGGTAGCGCGGCGCTGTGCGTACATTATTACAATGACACACTTTAATCGAGACAAGACAGTGATCTGAGATATCGCAGCTTCAGACTGTGGAATTATATTTCTCATGCTTAACCCGAAGGATAATATTTAATCTTAAGTGTGACCTGCTTTATGAGTGCAGGTCCTACTACACACCGATTTAGTCCAGTATGGACATAAATGCTGTTCTCAGAGGATTTTCAAATGAATCTTAACGTCTCCAGCAGTTAACACTTTGTCTACAGAGACGATAAGGTTTGAGAGGAAATTTAGGGGAGAGCTAAGGTTGAAGGGATTTGGCAAAAGTGGAGTATTAACCATTCAGGAATTACAACCACGTGGCTCATAAATAATGGAACAAACTATCATAATTACAAACATGAGGATTGTTTTTAATACGTTATACAGGATATGTCGAATTAGACGCATGCATGGACAGAATTAAATGATTACTGCGAAGCAATTAAATAATACAATTTCTGTGCTGATTTGGGCGTTTATTAGTTCTTATTACCTTGTTGTGGTTAAGTTGTGGTTAAGCCTCTTGGCAGAGACAACCAGATTTTGGGAATAAGATATGCTCGTAGTCAGCAGTTAGAAGTCATTAATGATGCCATCACTCTGCACAAAAGCTACAAAAGAGCCCTGAACATCAACAATCCTTCATGATGTTTGTGGTTTTGAGGTCTCTCTCTCTCTCTCCCTTCTCTCTTTTTCTTTTTCTTTTGTAAATGCTTATGTGATTTGGCAATGTTCAGTTGTGGCATTTTATAGGGTTTTATTATTTTTTTTCTAGAATATTTTAGCATTTATGACCTTTTTCCTAAGGATGCTAAAAATCTGGGGAATAAATGTGATCTCTTCCTGGCCTTGGTACTTAAACACAGCAGGAGTCTCTCTCTCTCTCTCTCTCTCTCTCTCTCTCTCTCTCTCTCCCTCTGTCTCTGTGTAACTTTGTTGGACTGCACACAAACCCACTGTGTAGTTTGAACTGTACAAAGTGCTGAGTCAGAAACTCCATTCATTTACTAGTAAAACAGCTCTGGCTCATGCAGTCTGGCTGCACTGGATGAACTCCTTCCTGTACGCGTTCAGCAGGAACAAGGCCCTGGCTTTAAGCTTCAAGTCAGCGCACAATCCGCCAGCGCTTATTTATTTATTTGTACGGATGATGAGGAAAGATGGTACGAGCTCACAGGACGCGGATGCCGGTCACACCTCATGTGCATCTCCTTCCGCTCGGAATGAAAGGAGCAGTCTCTCTTTAGAGCCCTCTGCGGACCCATCAATCCGGACGCTCTCCACCGGGCCAGAGACATACGAGTCCAAGAACCTGTCTCATTCTGTACACAGACGGAGAGATAACGTCTAAATGATGATTCGTTTACACAAATCTCCCATCTGAATTAAAAATAGCTTCACATTTGCACTTTATTTCCAGTGAAAAACAGTTTCTCCCTTTCGGTTCATTAGAAGCCGGTGAAGTATTACCACAAAAAAACAAAACAAACTGATAATATTTGGGGACATGTCTCACGGGTAACAGAACTATAATCCTCTATATACTGTATACTGTTCATTCAGTATTAATGTAATTAGATTAACAAAAATAGTAAAAAAAAAAAGAAATAATGATCTTGTCTATTTATAAAATGCTATTAATACATTTTAAATGAGGTCAATTTCACACGGTTTAATTAATCTGGATGATAAAAATATAATCCATTATTAAATTATGATGTAAATTTAGCTCAAATCATCTCTATATCTTCACCATCATTAAAAGCGAACTCTTTAGAGAAAGTGATTTGACTCTGAATGAAACATTTGACGTTATTTTGGGTTTCTGACGTTCTAAACTGGGGTAGAGGTTCAGAGCTGCAGAAATGCTGTAGAGATAAACAGTTAAACATTTAATGATCTTTATTAGAATGAATATAAGACTTCACAATGCCAATGCAAGTTTTGATTTTTTTTTTTTCTTTTTGAAGAACACTGGACTCATGAACGTCTCTGGTTCTTTCGCAGATCGTCTGGGCCACCACCAACCGCGTGGGCTGTGCTGTGCACATGTGTCCAAGCATGAACGTGTGGGGGGAGATATGGGAGAACGCCGTCTACCTCGTGTGCAACTACTCGCCAAAGTAAGCCACCTGCATCTGCTAACTCTTATTAGCATGATTACATGTCGTAGATCACCTGGGCTCCTGGGAACGCGCGTACAGGACCGGAATGTGGAAAATTCTTAATTACCGAATAGAAAAGAGTAGTGCTACCCAAGCTGATTATTATTTCCAGATTATTTCTGTAATCATTTAATTGCCAGTTGGTATTTAAATTGCGTTTCCTGGAAAACCTGACTTTGTGAGAACGTGCAGCACATTTGAAAGCTCATGTACATTAAGATTCTGATCTGGCTATGTGGTCTCCATCAGGGGAAACTGGATCGGGGAGGCGCCCTACCAGCATGGAAATCCCTGTTCTCAGTGTCCTCCCAGCTATGGAGGAGTCTGCAAAGACAAACTGTGCTACAAGGGTAATTTCTTTTTGTTTTTCTGTTTATTTATCTGCAGAGCGAAATGGTCCATACCTCACCCTACTCTACAGTACATAATGGGTTTAACTCCTATAGGATGTTGATGAGGGTTATTTGTGGCACTTTGCCTTTTCATCATGGAAGTCTTAAAATGTTTAGAATTAAAGAATTAAAACTGAAAGGATTCTTTGTGTATATACGTATTTAACCGCAGTTATCCAGAACTTCAAATAAAAGAAGGTGATGCTTCACAGTTATGTCTTTCTGTGTTTAGTAATTCCTGTGAAATATCCCATTCTTACTCAGACCATCAATTGACGGATTATATTGAACAGGAATTATACTGACAAAGAACAAATGACATCAAATCAAAACTCCGAGCAATTAATGCAGCTAATCATTAAAAAAACAAGTATGTTTTGAAACCATGGCAACACTCTCACCAGTCCCAGCTCATATCAGATAATGGTTTATCCTAGCTTGCTTTGTAGATCAGATTTATTATTATCAGTCATGCAAATGTAATAAACATCGATGTAACGTTGATGATGAGGCGGATGTTTGTCTTCACTGTAACGTCATAACTTGTAGTTATGTTGCAACATTAGGAAATTAGGATCGAAATATTTGTGATTCAGAATCTCGTACAGCTCGTATTTGCTCGCTGGTACTTTTTTACTCTATCTTTGTTTTTGTTTCCACACCATTTGCAACATGACTGGATGAGATGTAAAAAAAAAAAAGGTGTTTGATATCAATGCGCTTCCTGGATGATGCAAAATGTGCAAAGGACACGCCCTAAAATAACCTTTGTCCATTTTGCTATTTCATTTTTCATATAAATGACCTGCTTCTTTCAGGAACTCCTCAACGCACCGAGACTCCAGACATGAACGAGGTGGAGAAGCCTCAGGTTCCTGTGCAGGTGGCGATCACTCAATCCAAACCTGTTCGAAAGACTAACCCCAAACCTTCTACACCCAAAAAAACCACGCAGCCTAAGACCACAAACACTCGAAACAACTTCCTGAGTAAGAGCTGTTAATTTCGGGGTATCAGTACGTGAAGGCTTCATTCAGAAGTGGACTTCTTGCCTGTCTTGTCTAATACATATTGCATTTTATTTTAATCTTTGCAGCTCAAAACATCAAGTGTGAAACAAGGATGAGGGATAAGTGCAAAGGTGCAACCTGTAACAGGTCAGTTAGACAATCTCATCTTAAAATGATTATCGTTACGTATCAGAATGCTACAAATCCACTGATTCGACACCGCGTGCACCTCCTGCAGGTACAACTGTCCCGCTAACTGCTTATACAGCAACGCTAAGGTGTGGGGCACGCTGTACTACGACGTGGTACGACTTCCAAGTCTTTTTCAAAGCAAATTTATACTGTTCACGCTGATGTTGTTCTTCTGAAGATTTTTTTCTTCCCCCCTGATTCTTCCAGCAATCCAGTATTTGCCGTGCTGCAATTCATCACGGGGCTATCGATAACAGTGGAGGCCTGGTGGAGGTCACGAGAAGAGATAATATCCCGTTCTTCGTTAAAGCAACAAAGAACAATGTCGAGTCTTTCAGGTATGATGCTCAACGTTCTCAGTCAAACTCACAATTTCAACAAGAAATCCCGCCTGAAAGTCCTAAACAAAGTAATTGGTTGTATTTTTGACATCACATTCTACATTGTTTAGTTTGTGCAGGCAATAAATAATTTTTTTTAATTAACAAATAAAGATGTACGACCTTCTGCACCGTTTAAACGTTTTACTGCAGCTAAGAATCTCATCACCGTACTGTGATAAAAACATCAATCATTTTTACATCTTTATTGATCAGAAATCACATCTTAAGTCCCGGTTTGACTTGAACACCCTGTTACATGTTTTCCCAACACTAATTGTACCTGTACATGATTAAAAAAAAACAAATTATAGCCTCTAATTGCTAACATAAAAGTGTAAAAGTGATCAGACACTCAGAGGCGAAAAACAGAAAACTGATGATTTTCCTACAGCAGCACAACACCCAGGCTTTCACTTGTTACTCATATCACATTTTGAACTGAAATAATATTATAAATAATATAAAAATTTTCGATCTGTAAAAATATAAGAACCTTTTTTTTTTTTTTTTTTTTTTGTTCTAACTGCATCCACCTGTTACATGCAAAAATCTCTTCATCTTTTCTCTTCACAGCAAATACAAATCTGCTAACGGATTTTTGGTCGCAAAAGTAGAAAGTAAGTTATGATATGTAATATGATATGCAATATAATATGATATGATATGTTGAGATGTAACATGAGATCTGTTTATGTTGTTTCACAGCAAGATCAGTCGAATGCTACACACGATTAGCTGATATTTGCCCCTTCGGTGCCGAACACACCACCTGCCCGAGGTGATTAATCTCAGTTCTACTGTTTATAGAAAAGCCTTTTTTATTTTTTGTATTGTCTTTAGAGATATTCAAATATAAAGTGGCGTTACACGTAACAAGGATGCGTCCGGAAGTCTAAAACTTTGAATTGTAAATATGTTCCGTGTCATTTAACACAATTATAGTACGACAGTATATATACAGTATATATATTATAGATTTCTGGTTTCTGACTGATTTAATTTGATATAAAAGCAGCTCTGACATGAGCGCAGATGCAAATTTAACTTATAAATACTAATACGTTATTATTTCTATAGTAACAGCTCATTCACAGGGGCTTGTATGGCAGACTGAACAAAAGGTGTAATCGTTGTTGTTTTCTGTAAGGAGATGTTTGTTTAACATTTAAGGAAGGAGTCTCCAGTGTCAGCCCTTTGGAATAAATACAGCTGTAACTTCAGGACCGAGCAGTTTCTGCACATTTGTGGTTCCTCTCTAACATGAAAAAGCAGCATGTTTGTTTGAAACTAAAGAATGTGGTCAAGAAAAGGCTGTTTATAGCTGCTGTAACGAGAGCAAGAACTGTGTTTTGTTGATGTCATTTTTTTTTCATTCCAAAAATAATGTTTAAAAAAATGACAGAACATATCTACTGTATATTGTGCAATTGAAGTTGTTGTTCTTGAACTCTCCATTCGGTCGTCTTTATTTCCGTCTCATTCAGGGTGAAGTGTCCATCCAGCTGTAAGAATCAGCCATCCTACTGGGCTCCAGTGATCGGCACCGGCGTCTACGCTGATGTAAGTCGCTCCTCTCCGTCTTTAGAGGGTTAATGGAGGTCTGGTTTAATGCTGCGTCTTTCGAATATTAAAATGAATCATTTTAGACTTGCTAACCTGTGCAGCCACCACGACGCCGTATATACAGGATAAAGCGGTATAGATGATGAGTGTGTAAGTAAACATAGTTAACTGTATCAGCTAGGTTTGCACTATTTGTGAGCTGAAAATATTTGGCCGAAAACTTTCAGTTAAAAACTTTGCTCTAATTTTTTTGATCGAAAAGCTTAAAAACTTACAACCGGAAAAGACAGAGAAAAATCTTTTAATGAATTTTTAGAAATTCATTATGAAGTCAATTATAATGGCATATTAATTTAAAACGCTGTTTGTTTTCTTTGCTCACGGTTTGTCTTCTTTAAACTACTTCACCCATCTGTGCACTTTGCTCTTGTCAATGGTGTCATCTCCGTAAACATTCTGTAGCGCAGTGGGAGACCTTTAGCTGTGACAAGTTAAGCCTTTATTTGTTGCGTATACATTACTGCTCGGTGAAATGCGTTCTTCGCATAATCCCAGCTTTCAAACTGGTGCCAGGGCGCAGGGTCAGGCCATGATATGGCGTCCCTGGAGCAGACAGGGTTAAGAGCTTTGCTCAAGGCCCCATTAAGGGCAGATTGGTAAAGCTGGGGTTCACCTTCAGATCCACCTTAAGCCTCTGGGCTACTTTCTAGAGTTGGGTTCAACGATGGCACAAATGCTTGGCTCGTGATGGAGGCTATGTTACGTAGTACCTTTGTATGGAGGAGTAGTTAGTCTACCAATTCAAACATTTTTAAAATTTCAACTTTCAGTACAGCTTCAGTACTTAATAATGGGGAAATTGGAACACATTTGCTTTGCTGTCCACACTAAAGGATCTAGGACTCAAGTAAAGTCATGATCGCTGTGCAGAGGACCAGTACATGCTTCTCAGGTTAAACACTTAGCATTTCCCACTCAGTCAGGAGCTCACCCGGACCAGAGACTGTGACCGAGATACTGACAGCCGCTTTGAGATGAAACACTCGCCGGACTGCGTGCCAAGTCGCTCAGCACAAATATGTCATGCTCGCAATTCCTTCCCATATGTGGAACTTCACATCGTTATTAAATTTTTAATCATTCTCTGATAGAGTCATAATAAACATGGCAGCTGTTGCTTTTAACCGGAGATCATGTGACTTTGGACAGATTAGATCTTCTAAAAGCATCAAAAAGTAAACAAACCCCGGCCATGCATGCACAAAAAAAAAGGAAAAGATAAAGCCACAGAATACAGAATACACAGATCAAGTATTATAGTTTTGCAGTATATGACATGTATTTCATTTTTCACTTTCGATACTAGATTTAATTGAGTCATTAATTAAATGATAAAATAAAATACATTCTTAGGTTATAAACTATATATTTTAATAATTTATTCTATTTTTTACATGTTATATATTAACATTTTCAAATATTTCTTTTGGAGTAACATCAGATTTGATAATCAGATTGTGAAATAAGTATCATATTATAAAATCTTTTATTTAGTTTATTTTATAACATTTTAACATAAATAACTGATCCTATTAAAAATGACAACGTTTATGCTTAACACTTTTTCTTTTTAGGTGGAATCTCAGTTCATCTCCCCAAGCCTTAAGCTTAAACTTCCTAATCCTATTTTCTAAAATCCGATCTAAAGCATATTTTATTTGCCTATATACTAATTTCCATTTTGTTTTTCATAAGGAGCAGCTGATAAAACCAAATATCAAATCAGTTTTAGAGTTATTAGAGTGAATCTGTGGAATGAGTGAGGTGTAAAATAATCGCTGGTGTTTGTCCTCAGCTGCCCTGCGTCCTCCTCTGACAAGCTGATCCTCAATGTCTGAGAGGGATAAAGCTCTAATAGACTTTTGCTGGACCACTAAGGTTTACTGGAAGAGAACTTAGACACACTCGCCGCTGCTCCTTGGCACGTTTATCGCATTC
The DNA here is from genome assembly GCF_024256425.1 of Clarias gariepinus. NCBI lineage: Eukaryota > Metazoa > Chordata > Actinopteri > Siluriformes > Clariidae > Clarias > Clarias gariepinus. The sequence continues at coordinate 29,660,617 of NC_071114.1, read as the reverse complement.
CCCTGTCAAAATCCCGGGTCTGTCCAGCTGGCGACGGATCAGAGCTCTGTCCTGGGACGCAACTGAAAGTCTTGTTCCTCAGTGGCCTACAGCTACTTTACAGCTTCCTCCAGCATAAATGTGATGCTTAAACCATATATTTCACTTGGGTTGCTGATGCAATGTCGCCACGAAGGGGTGGTTTGTCCATTTAAATCATTCCCAAGCCTGAATTAAGGGCGGAGCTCTGTGTTATAGCTGGCATATTTACAGTATGGTGATGCTCATAAATACAATAGGGAGGACATCCAATGCCTGATCTCTTTCAGGTTTTTTTAATTCATAAAAATATTTGGATGGTCAGCCAAAGAACCGAGGAAGCAGCAAGGCTCTGAAATATAACGTGTGATTTTGTTCCAGCAGGAAATCCTTCTGATCCTTCTGAGCCCTAAATTTTAAAAAGTGCATTCTAACATCACCACCTGGTGGTTCAGAGGTCTGGTTATACATGGAAACATGGGTGAACTTGAACTTGGTGACCTCACATGAATGAGTGCAACTAAACTGTGATACTCCAGATAAGAATGTTTCTGCTGGACTGGTCCATCGCTGCCCTTAACTCCTTTCTCTCCTATGATGTCACCCGTCTGTCTGCGTTCTCACACACTGAGCTCATCTATTTACTTTTAAGAAGGTCAAGTTGCGCCTGGTTGATCGACTGTAATGCCAGTCAGTATCTGTGGATATGGTCTTTTGTGTCCGTTGCGACAGTGAGGATATATTTTGTGCGATTTTATGTGTAGACATTGTAAAGTGAACGATGTGTGAGGAACAGCAGCAGATGTGTGCACAAAGCAGGGAGATATAAAACTGTTGGTGTGAAGGTCAACGAAATATCTGCCAGTGCAATGGAGCTGACGAGGACTCAGCTTTAGCAGTTTAGTGCTCGTAGTGGAAGTTAGAATAAGGTACAAATGTAAATGCATAAATGATTACTTTTGGCGGCTCGGTGGCTTAGTGGTCGGCATGGTTACTTCAGTGGACTACTGATTGGAAGGTCCCAGGTTCAAACCTGAGTTCTGCCTCTGTCGACCTTGTGTAAGGTGCATATGTTTAAGGAGATATGGATGGATGGAGGTGTCTGCCAAATACTGTAAACGTAAATGTATTATTTAATAATGTAACATCGCCTTCGTTTAAAGAATCTTTTCTTGGGCGTCGTCTCCCAGCCCTCGTTTGAATTAATGGTACAACTCTGCTGTTGTTATTCTTTACAGAGCTCTAGTATCTGCAGGGCTGCTCTCCACGCCGGGGTGATCAAAGCTTCAGGAGGATATGTGGACGTCCTGGCTATGGATAAGAAGAACAGCTACTCGGGCAGTCTGAAGAACGGAGTCCAGTCTGACAGGTACCTGCTTCTCGTTTATTTCTCTGATCTTTTCAGGCTGATTTTTCAGGCTGGGTTTTGTGTGTCCAGGACACATTAGAGGGCGTAAAGTAATAACATGTGGACGGACCACACACAAACCCTTTAGCTTACTCCAGCAGAACAATTCAATTCAGTACAGCATTCAAAATGCTGCCTCGACAAAATCAACTCCAACCTTGTGGAAGTGAGGCTGGACAGCAGGTTTTTCTCACACACTCACATGCGAGCCACCGCTCACGTGAACTCTGCCTCATTAGCAAGAATATAATCACATACTCTCCAGTTACCCGCTCAGTCTGCTGTCATGGGCTGGCTCACCAGGTAATTACACCCAATCGGAAACCAAACATCTTGTTTTATCCCCGCGTTCTCCAGTTTGGCGTAGCCTGAAGGCCACTCCGGTAATGAATTCATAACAGAGCCATCAAGCCAAGCACAATAGTCAATAAGGGTTTAAACAAGACCATAACACCAGTAACAACGAGCCCAGTGATGGAATTACTGTTTCCACATCCTTTTCCTTGCACGATAAGTGATTGCACAGTATGGATTTCAAAATAAACAGTATAGAAACATACCCTCACACATGCTAAACATCATGAGGATCCAATAAATTATAATGTCCTGCTATATAACACTGCTACATGGAATTTAAGTTAGGTCACAGTTAGACAAAATGCACCTTATGTTTTATAATACATGTCGGAGCTGACACTTAGACGTCTTCTTTTGTTTGTTTGTTCGTTCTTTTTATTGTTTGTTTTTCACTACTGTTGAAGAAATGTTGACAAAGACATTTTACCATTTTTTTCAACAAAATAGCAAAACAAATGACATATAAAAGCTTTTAAAAAAAACTCATGCATGCGGAAGTGGTGGATAGCGCTTTTATCCAAATGTGTTACGCTGCTCTCTAATAATGCGTAAGCAGCAGTTCGAAAAAAAAGGATACGTTCAGCTTCTGAGAAAGTATTTTTTGCCTGCTTTGGTTTGTAGCTGTTACTGATGGGGAGGTCGAGTCCCCTAACACAAAGGGTGGGAATTGAATATGACTAAATAAGGAGAAACTTGGGGAATAGACATAATGTAAAAATCTGTACTATGGTTATATTTCTTATTAAATATTTACGAAAATTAGGACGTTTTAGATTCCAATTATAATTTAAATTTTAATTATAATGGTGGGTGTGGTTTCCATTACAATCCTGGCTCCATATAAATCTTCAGATATTATAAATACATTGACATACTTGTATTACATTTGTTTTCATTTGTCACATGTAATAAATCCAGACATTGAAAACACTTTGGGACTCTACAAAAGCTTTTGTTAGCAAAATATTTTGAAAAAATGCTAACGGAACTTGAATTCATCAAGCTTTACTAATTAGTTACCTGATTATTAACAGCGTTGTCATGGTTACACTGTGCACATTACCTGAAAAGCTTTCTTGTCATGTCGACTAAAACATTCCCTCTCTCTTTCCCAGTAAATCCCAGTTACATGGCGGATCCTTCCGCGTCTTCACCGTTCGAGAGTGATGTGTCTGTACACACAGCGTCCGTCCTCCAGGGACATTTAGCAGTCTTCTCATCAGGACAAAACACAATCAATCACCACCGTTTTTTTCTGGGATTCTTTCTCAGTGTGAGCGCAAGGTGACCCACACCACAAGCAGACCTTCGTCCTTCATCATCTTCCATCCAGATCATTCCCAATATCTCCTTATTATTTTTAATTTTTGTACTATTTACATGTATATGGCTGAAAGGACGATGTTTACCAGCAGTGCTGGGTTTATATATTCAGTCAATTTGTGATCGTTTGCAAAAGAATCAAAATATATTGATCACACTGTATTTAATCCTTGTTTGTTTGTTTTTTTGTACAGCTTTTCATTGTGATTTTTCCTTTTTGCTGAACTTTTCCGCTCCAAGCTTGTCTCTTCTAGCATTTAAATTTTCTTTCGGTAACAACCCTGGTTGGTTTATAAAGTGCAGGGTGGCAGGCGAGCAGGCAGCAGCAATCACCGTCAGCTTAGTTCTCCTGGCCAGAGGAACTTTTGTGAACTTTGCGGTAGACAGATTCTGCGTAGGAACGGGAAAGGAAGGAGGCGAAAAGGCAACGCTCCAAATAAAAGAGACCTTTCCTGTAGGCTTGTGTTAAAGCTTTCCAGAATCAATAAGAGGTAAAAGTTTCACCCAAGGTGCAAAAACAATAAAGTCAGAGGAGAAAAGAAAACCAAGGATACGTGTAGGGGATTTCTGCCTTGGTAGCATCCCAGCTAACAGAGATGGTAACGTTATTAGAATACTTGATTTTGACTTATTAGAAGGTGTTGGTTAATTTTCTATAACAACAGTTCAGACAGAAGTGCAACTCCAAATTACGTTATATATTAATATTAATGAGGTCGTAATATTTAAACAACTTTATAATTTAAAACCCTTCAATCACATGGATTTGCCGGAGGCTAATATTAAACTGCGTCCTGAAAAAAGTTAATTTATAAAGACAATTTTGAGTATGTAATTGTACAATTTTCGCTCTTTCAGACACACAGACAGACATATCCTTACAATGTAGAAACACTGGTGTTAACATTAATACAGCAGAAACATTGTCGCATTAAATTAAACAAAAATTCAATGGTAATGCACTTTTTTTGTGAAATAACCACACAATAAAAATAAATCTGGTTATTTATTTTACCGCAAATTGGAGTACAAATCTATTTGTTTTATTAAAACCACACAGAAATATTTTAATTTAGTCAACTTTTTAAAGTTGTGTTGGCATCTGGATGCAAATTTGGAAAAACAATTTGTCTAATACATTGGTAGCCAGCGGCCCTTTACTCACACAGTGAATGTCATGGATCGATGAAGCGGTTAAAGAGCTACACGCCACAGCAAAACCAATAGAACACCGATCAATTCATTTATAATTAAATACAGCCCCCACACTAATCCAACTTTCTCCATTTGCTATTTTTATTCCCAAAAACTACATGATTGAAAAATGATTTGAAAAAGGCCTTTAAAAAAACTTTATAGAAAACTTTACGGAGTTGTTCGAACTGATTTTAGGTAGAATTTTGATCTCATGTGACAAATTTCTTAGCTAGACTTTTTAGTCATGATTCGAATTTAAAGGTAAATTTCTGTCTATTTAAAAGTAAAAAACTAATTTCTGTATTTTCTTTCATTTTTTGTCCTTATCTTGGTGTCTTTCCATCTTTTTTATCCTGTCTTTCTCTCTGTCTCTGTCTTCAGGTGCTACCTCACTCTATTGCTCAAGCTTAACTGTTATATGGGGTTTAAGTATTTGGATATATTGGCGGAAACTATTTGTACAGATTTTAATATTGTGTAAATATTTTTGATTTATGACTGTTTTTTTAAAAATAGTTGTGGATGCGAAGGTATGTTTTCTATGAAAGTATGTCTTTATGCTTTTTTTAATTGTAATTTTATTATTTTATTATTTTATTTTTAATTATTCCATTCTGTTATGTTTTTAAAAATGCCAAAAAAAGCTGCAAATTGCAAATTTATATTTCTTTCCCGCATAATCTTGATGTTTTAATGAAAAGCTGCAGCAGTACCTCGGATATGATTTGTCCATGAAGTTGAATTCGGGTGCTGAACTCCAGTGATTATTGTTTTTTCACTTGGGATCTGCCACAGGTTGTGAAAGCTATTTTTGCACAAAAACTAAAAAATAAAGTTTAATGATCGCCTCGATTGATTGTCTCACAGTGTTTTGTACATTGAGCTTTCGATAAGTCATGTGACCTGTCAATTTTTGTGTTTATCCCACCTCTAAAATATGGACTCCAGCATGACCAGTTAATGAGCTGATTAATTGAATCAGGTATTAAAGCGGATAAAATGATAAAATATGCAAGATCGGGGTCCTCTAAGACCAAGTTTGCAAACCACTGTTCATTTAAGACCACCCAAGCAAAGCTGGCTGACCTTGAACACCAGAGCCAAGCCAAGAACACCACTTTCTTTCTCTTGCTGTGGACATAACGTGATATGGAACAGTGCATATTAAAACAAATAGTTCACCTTGGCCTGGGCCACTGGACCATAACTGTCATAAAAACGAGGCCTCTGGAACCCAGAGCCTGAATGTAAAGACATTTGAGCAGAGTACAGTAAAGGTTTAGACCTAAGATTTATTTATTAACAATTATGTGAGATTACTGTTGCAAACTAACCACTGCACTCTAACAGTACAGAAAAAGTGTTGGGTTTCCACTTGTCTGTAATTAAGAGCCAACTGATATTAGCTTGGCTAAGTAGTTCTTTCTTTTGGCATTGCGGGTATGGATTTCACAGAAACCACAAATCCAAAAATCATTGACATAAATGTGTGTAGATACTGTAAGAATTCAATAGAATAATTACTAAAACATTAGTATTAAAGTACCACTCTCGAGACATTGTAGACTTGATGATGTGCAAAAAAAAAAAAAAAAAAAAACATGAAACAGTTACATGGTTGGATGCAACCTAAAGGAGTCCTAGGAATCGAAAGCTCCAAAGGCAGTAAAGGTAACATTTATAAGAAGTAAGTTAAAATCGTTAGCTTGGGTGCTATGTGCCGTCCCCAGTGCTGTAGATTGTGCAAGAGACATGGGATGTTGACAAGGGTCATTGATGGGGTAAGCTAAGAAAGGAGTTCAACATCCATGATTATGGTGTCTTGCAGACTTGCCACAGCAATACTGCAAAACTAGCCGCCTCGAGGATGTAATGGACGATTTCTGGGACCAGCTGTATTCTCATTTCGTGGAAGAATTTTGAACAACTACAAAATATTGTCATGGTATCTGAGCAGCTAGGAATTATTCATAACAGACACCTTCTCAACTTTCAGTGATCTATATTGGTCAAGGTCAGGGTCCAGCCACATTCAGTGCTAAGGCTGCTTCTTCTGCTTGACTGCTGTTTGGACCTTGTCATTTCACCACCAAGCTTGCTTGCCAGTTGCCACCACAATATTAAGGAACAGCTAAGCAACTAGGCTGTATCAGATCCCAGCTGTGGCTTGTAATTTAAACCAGAAGGAGGGTGATGACAATGCTGCAGGCCCAAGAAGAGGTGGATGGATCAAATCATAGAGTTCATGCGACATAAAGACGTCACCCCAAGGATTCTTCTTAACCAAACAAGGTGGGGGAAGACAGCAGATTCTCAGCCTACATGAAAAGAATGCTGAGAAAAAAAGACATCGACTCAATTAAATAAAAAAATAGAAAGCCATTAATATCTTCTCTGGTGGTCTGGAACAAACAACCACGAAGGACATAAAAAAGGCTGTCTTCCCTATACAATATTTGATCACCAGCATAGGGCACACGGTTTAACCTAGTGATACATCTAAAATAATTTGTTAATGTGGTAATAAATAGGGAATACAGTGAGTTGTGGTTCAGTTAATTATTATGCAATCAAAATGATATAAAACCATATTTTAGTTCCTGACAAGGACACAGATTCAGACTCTAGATTTACAAACATCAGACTCTACGAGTTTCAGACTCAGGGTTTATGGCATGGGACTCAATCCTCAACCATGCCTCTACCCTTTAGAGACTTAAAGACTCTAAAGGGTAGAGGCATGGTATGTGTTCAAGCTTTGTAGCTATTGACTCTGATCTGGTTTCTGGTATGACTAAGAACCACAGACTAAACTGAGGCTGGAAATCCTGTACTTCAATCTGGTTCTATGGCTAGGAAATCTGGACTCAATTTGGACAGCTTTGGGGAGGTAATTTCTGTTACCTATACATGTGACATTTACATTTACATTTATGGCATTTTGCAGGCACCCTTATCCAGAGCAACTTACTTTTATTCTTATTATACATCAGACCAGCTGAGGGTTAAAGGTCTTGCTCAAGGGTCCAACAGTGGCAACTTGGTGATTCTGGGGTTTTCCTATCAGTAGTCCTATGTCTTGATTACTAAGCTAGATGCTGAATCTCCTGGCATGGAAAGAAATGGTAGGTTAGGTAAAGTGAGGGCATGCCTGATGCTCATGGTGGGGGGCAGCATCAGAACCTCTGGCATGACTCCAGAAGATCTCGCGGAGTGTGCTGCGGTGTCTGGCACTAGGACAGTGATGGGTCCTTTGGGTGCTGTGGGGTGGGATCTTACTTGTTTGTCTCATGCATCTCATGGGTGTTCAATGAGGTAGGGATCTGGGAACACCAGGGCCAGGTCAGCAGCTTTGGTCCTTTTTCCTGCCAGGCCCCACACTTGGGGTCATTTTTTGAGTTTTCTAGTGCATGAATGCTGGGCTTGAACATAGTAGTGCTTAAGCATAGTTTATCACATAGTACAATACAGCTAATTAGATTAAGATTGCTGTCATGACTATTATGGAAAAGTGCCAATAGTGCAGATTCAGACATCCAAATATGGAAAGAAGTGCATGTCTGACAGTACATATCACCTACAAATCCAGTTTTCTTTGAAGTGCTTCTAAACTGGATTAACTAGGATCTTGAAGGTATTTCTGGGTGAGGAGGATGGACACCTGGCCATATCCACCTAGTTTAGCATTTTTTAAATGTTATACTGTACCAGTCAGTAGTTGCTAATGTTCGAGGTATGTACAGTAGTGTGAGCTGTTTGAGCACAAGTTTAACCTGTGCTGTCTTAATGCAGTTTAAACATGACCAGATATTATAGACTCATTTACAATGAAAGTGATGAAGGCTTGAAAAGATAGGATTTTAAAGCTTGTCTTGAATTGTGGAAAGGACACTATGGGGTTGAAATGGCTGAATGGGAAAAACTCATGAAAAATCTGTTGTGGATAAAAGTTTGTTCAGGTGATCTTGTTAATCTTTTCGTCAAGAACATCAGCAGTTAGTGTGGAAAGGAGGAAGGGGGAGTGCTGAGAAATGAAGCTGTCTGGACATGAGATAATTCAGGCTAAACTGTGACTCAATCAACATGTGAATCCGAGCTGTAGGTAATTTACAGAGCACAATGTGGAGTTGTTATACAGCACAAGTAAAGTCGACGATCGATGGGAAAACCCCTCTGGGCTTGTTAGCTGTCAACATAACATTTTGTCCAGGAGTTAATGAGGCAACACTGCTGTTAACACTTCTGAAAACAGATTCTCATGGCCGCATGTGTCTACAGAATGTAAAAACTGCTTTGTCACCAACTCATCTGGCTTGAACGTGCTTGAACCATGCAGCTGTGTTTCCATCAGGCAGAATAAATTCATTTTTCCTCTGCAAATGAGGTGTTTACACAAACCCAATATTCATCAAAATTCAGAAAGTCTCACTGTGAATTAAAATCTTAGTTGTTCTCAATATTGAAAAAACATTTTGTACACTTTTACACAAACCAGTTTGCACATTATTTTTCCAGCTGTCCTTGAATAATGATTGTCCAATTTCAATGATTTCAGCAATCTCCTTAGCTGTTCTCTTTTTTTTTTTGCTTGGTGCAGATAACAAAGCAAATAGTTAAGAGCCTTCCATTAGATAATCACTGCAGTGATTAATACGATTCAGCTGCAATAAGTAATTTATCCCTAACTGTTGCAGTACGGAGCTTCTTATTAGTGATGGCTATAGTTTCAGTAATGAAAATATTACAGTGCAGCTAAGGACATATTATAATAAACAGGATGAGCAGCTCACCTCTCATATCTTCTGGTCCGAATCATTCATTCTTTTGTCACGTGACCCCCATAGATGTTATGCAATGCATTACATAGGAAACAGAATTGAGCGGTTCTTCTCCTGAGTCTTTCAGTCCGAGTGGTGCGTTCTTTTAAATCTATTTCAGTGCATTGCGTTTCTGGGAGTCATGTGATAAAAAAAAAGCGTACGACTACAGCTGTTTTGCATAGTAAGAGCATTTCCATACGCATAATATGTCAAGGGAACTTAAGGGATTGGAACTAAACACCTGTGTGTCTTAAGAAAACCACTTAACAGAGAGGCTAAGCAGAAAAAAGGCTTAAATTTTCTATAGACCATAAAGAATGGACTGTGAAGCATGTGCATCATGGTTATGTGCTCTGATGAGTTCAGATTTACCCTGTTCCAGAGTGATGGGTGCAACAGGGTAAGAAAGTCAGATGAAGTGATGCATCCTACCGTACAAGCCAGTGGAGGCAGTGTAATGATCTGGGATTGCTTCTTTTGATCAGGTCTAGGCTCAGCAACATGATGTGGCAATAAAATGAGGTCAGTTGACGACCTGAAAGGTCTGAATGACCAGGTTTTTCCATCAATGTTCTTTTTCTTCCCTGGTGGCATGGGCATATTCCCAGATGACAATGCCAGACTTCATCGGGCTCAGATTGTGACAGAGTGGTTCAAGGACCATGAGACATCACTTTTAAACATGGATTAAGTCCAGACCTTAACCCCATCGAGAAACTTTGGGATGTTCTGGGGAAGGATTTAAGCAGCAGTCCGACTCTCCCATCATCAGAACAAGATCTTGGAGAGAAATTAATATGACTCTGGATGGAAATAAATGTTGTGACATTGCATAAGCGTATCGAAACGTTGCCACGGACATAATCAAAGCAAAAGGCGGATCAATGATATATTAAAATGTGCAGCTCTCTTTATTTTTTGGCTGAGCAGTGTACAAAAATGTGACATGGACCTGGCTGGGTTTGGTTCTAAAATGACTCATCCCCGTTACAAGGACTGTTAAAACAGTTTGATTTCTGATTAACCTTATTTCAATCCAAACCTCAAAGCTAATACAAATAACATGCAGCTTCTTTTTTGGGCAGTCCATGTGACTTCCAAATCTTTGACACTCAGTGTGGATTAAGGAGAAAGAACTCATAATCAGGCAGATGACTCATCAGCGGTATCATATGCTGCAAAAAAAATGTGTTGTTCTGCTTCAAAACCAGTGTTAATTAACCAATTAGGCTTGAAAATTAATTGTGTCTCAACTGTGTCATGCTGCATAATGGGCATCCTTTAGAATGGAGCTGTCGTGTAACAGAAACCTGTACCCTGAGCTGCAGTACAAGACGTATGGAGCCAATAGTGTGTTGTATTGTGGAGAAAGGGTTTAGTGAGTTATAGATGGATTTGTGTCCGGGAGGGAGTCTTGTTCTGTGTGCGTTTTGGCTGAACATGTGTTGGGAAGGTGGATCCACGACGCAGATACTGAAACGAAACCCAGGCTGCTGTGATAAATTAAGATGATGAATTAACCTCAGGCTGTACCAATTTGGAGTTATTTAGTGAGCAGGATTTGCTGTTGAAGTCTGTGGACGAACCAATGAGGAGAGGAATGGTAGGGGGGCCGTGGTAAAGTTGAGGAAAAGAGTGTGAGGGTTAATAGAAGGTCAGATCCTCCTCTCCTCCTCTTCTGAATCATTGCAACGATCTAGAGCACCAGAGGGGAACCTTCAGGACCATCCAGGCGTCTTTTGGTGTATCCATGAATGTAAAACATGATTTTTAAAGCATGATCTCTTTTTTTAGATGAAGATGATAATTATATAACTTGCAAAAATATTATATAGTGATACTGAGCCAGGGCTTCATTTGTGAAAAATAGTTTTGGACCAATCACATTAAATAGCATGGTGTATCAGTAGCTATATAATAAGGGTGGGTGAAAAGTAACAGGCACTAAAACTTGGTCCATATTTCCAACACAACTTTATTAAAACAAACTTTACATGCACTTTATTACAGAGGAAAAGCAAAGCAAATCTTTAAATTTCAACGTAGGCACCAGTGGCGTCAACCAGTTTCCTCAAACAGCCGATGATGGACCGCACAGTCTTCTGAAGGAAGTGGTTTGAGATATTGCTGAGAACTTCCTGAATCCATGCCTCCTAGTCCTTCAGTGTGAAAGACTTTATTCTGTATACCTCCTCCTTTGCTTAGCTCCACAGAAAAACATCACATGGAGTGAGATCTGGACTTCTTGGGGGCCATTCATGGGGTTCGAGTCAACATACTGGAGAATGCTGGCCCAACCACACATGCACAGTAAGATCAAAATGGGATGGTGCACCATGAGGTGATGCTCCAGTGAAACTACAAGCTCTATAACCATTTAATATTGCCTAGTTAAATATTACCCACATTACATTGGTTTGATTTCCCCCCAGTTTATACACAGGAAATTCCCACACACTAGCTAACTGACATTAAAATCAGTTAGTCATAGTGTAGTAAGAGGTCTTTAAAAAAAAACTTTTTATTCGTCCTTGGTGACGAACTTCGCTGCTGGGAACAGAGCCCAGCTGACACAGTGACCCTTACCAGTGGACGTAGATTGTACTCTACGCTCTGATTCAGACTTAACTTCCTTCTTAGGGGCCTGGAATGTTGTTTGGCTAGAAAGCATAATATGGTAAAAAAAAAAAACTAATCAAAACAAAACAAAAAACAGACTTTATTGCCTTTGATAGTTCAATTCAATTTTATTTGTATGGCGCTTTTAACAATTGGCATTGTCCCAAAGCAGCTTTACACGATCAAAAGAATTATTTAAGTTTGTATGGAATTTGAATGTGTATGAATCAAAATGGTCAGATAGTCACTGATGAACAAGCCGAGGGCGACAGTGGCAAGGAAAAACTCCCTGAGATGGTAAAAGGAAGAAACCTTGAGAGGAACCAGACCCAACAGGGAACCCATCCTCATCTGGGTGAAACAGAGAGCAGGGATTGATCTGCATTCATACTGTGTGTTAGGTGGCAGGCAGTTCAGCAGAACAGTTGATGTTAATTGATATTAATATGGAGTCCAGTTAGTTATTGACAACTCAGGTAGACTTGTATGGAGTTCCAGTCCTGAAGTATCGAGTCTTCAGAGAAACAGCTGCCAACACCAGTTGAGGCCACAACCGTCTTCTAGGTAGAGAGAACCATCCCCAGACACACGGGGCATCCATGTGACGAGATCTCCAACCAGAAGCGGGGCACCAGGATGGGTCAGACAGGTCCGGAGGGCAGAGGGAGTCTGGATCACTGGCAGCTCAGGAATGTCAAGTGTAGCTCGACAGAGAGAGGGAAGGAGAGAGAGGGGGGGAAAGAGCAGGAGAGAGAGCAGAAGAGAAGAGATAACAGTTAAATGTATATTTAGTGCAGAGTGCAAGCAGAGACTCCGGCAGGACTAACTACGACAGCATAACATCATAAAAGGGAGAGCCAGAAGGAAACACAAACATGAGGGGGAACTGAGATGTAAAGCAACCAATCACCTCACCGTCAGCAAACCTGAGTGATCAATGAGATAGTCAGCAAGGGATGATCTTGATGAAGACTTAGAGCTCGGTGGGGGGATTACAGAACAGATTGAATAAGGGGCTCTTTACTATCTTCCTGGCCTTGATCCAGTACTGCATGCTGTAGATAGACTGCATGTCAGGGATAGTTCACTCAGCTGATCACATCACACTGTGGACAGCCTGATTATCCTGTTAAGTGCTGTTCCCGAATCAGATTGTGATGCTTCCCATCCACCCAATAGTGCAGGCTTAAAAGTTCCTTACCACCTTACAGAGCAGTTAGAAGTCTGCTAATGGGCATTCTTTACCAGGATGGAGTTTTCTGTCCTGGCTCCTACAGTAGGTGGTGGAATGAACTTCCTATAGAAGTCTGTACAGCTGAGTCACCGGCAATCTTTAAGCGACTATCTGTTTCTTAGGTTTTTGGGTTAACTAAAACCTTCCCAACAGTGTTTGACTGATGCTACTTCTAGTTAGTAATCTAGTAACCCAGTCTAAGGATCTGGAAACTTCAAAGCACTGGCCCAGAGCGTCTGCCAAACGCCTAAATGTAAACGTGGGATGATAATGTGACATACAGTATCATGCCTTGCCTAATGGGAACATCAAGCTTTGTATCACTGCACACACTAGACACTAAAGAAACGCTCCAACCCTGTTTTACAGTCTGCACTGTTAAATGAACTAATATTTTCCAGGTGACTTCAGACAGTGCAGGGTAAAATGTTTTTTGAAAATGCCTTCCATCACATAGAAGGATATATGTGGAGGATTACCCTGCTCTGATTTACTTCTCCGTCGTGGCACTCGGAGCGATGTCCCGCTTTGTCTAGGAACAGCTCATAATACTGTTTTGAATGAAAAACAGGTGTTCAAGTTGTTCGTCACAAGTGTGTATGAGAAAGCTTCAACATTCCTAACATGTCTAATGGCAAAAAAGTTACCTTACCTAAAAAATTATTTTTATTTATTTTTCTTTATAGTGGTTCATACCACTTATTACAGTACCATGTTTTATTAACACACAAGTGTTAACACATACGTCTCATATTCGAATATCTATAATCATTCTCCCATAGGAAGTCATCTAGAGAAGAACCAGAACCAACAAGGAGCCCATCACCATTCAGGTTTGATCGAGATAGTATGACAACAATTCAGTTAGGGTTAAACAACTCGTTGCCAGCTGAACCATATTAATCGCTGCAATAATTACCCAATAGAAGGCTCTGAACTATTTGCTTAGTTAACTCCAGGTGGTGACTTTTTTTTTTTTTTTTGGCCCGGCAGCGTAAATTCCACGGCCCCCTCTTAGTCTGATTTGCATTCTAACCATAATTTCAATATTTTTTGGAGTACTAGAGCTTTCTGTCCCTGAATTACAGCACCAGTAGGACACATTGTGTCTGAGTTGACTTTTAGTTCTTGGTCCACTTAATACACTATATTAATCTTGATAATGTTGTTTAGGAATTTTCATCACTTTAACAAAAACAATCAAGTTCCACTGGACCTCTGAGACAACACACCTCTCACCAGTTAAAAACCTCTGTCTTATGGAATAAAAAGTCAAATAAACATGTCCTTAATAGAGGTGACTAAGTGATGTTATGTAATGGCTCTGTCATGTAGCCAGCACTAATCCTGTAATATACAGCAGATTAAACGTCAGAATTAATCATGAAATCAGAATACTTCACTGAAATCAGGGACTCCACTGCAGGCCAAACCATCTGTGATTTCCCGACGACTCATTAATCACATTCGTGTACATGCGACTGCAACATGACCATCAAATCATATTTCAAAATTCTGGTATTTTCCACATCTGTAATTTTGTTTTGCTTCCTGCAATGTTCTTGCTGTTTTCAGAAAGCGCTTTATCTTTATCATGTCCGTTACACTTTATTGTTTTTCTACGTTGCTTTTTTTTGTATATATTAACGCATTACAGTAGAAAGAATAAACAGGCCTAGCCTGAGAAACTTTACAGTTCGTATCACAAGGTGTCGTGAACCCAGTGACTCATGGGAAATGTCTCATTTTATCACAGGAAGTTTCGCGCTACTTTTTACGGCTGATTAAGATCATCGCAGAATGAAAAGGCCACCGGTCATTTCCCATATTACTCAGCTTTTGCAATGTTGCCTGCACAGTGTCGTCACTCAGCGGACTTTCACGGACAAACACGTCAGACGTCAGCGTGTAATATTTTCATCAGGCTTGTGATGGATGGCTCATGTGCTGCCATGAAATGTCCTGCTTGGGTGGTGCGGCGTGTCCTCGTAGCTCTGCTCTGGGAAAGCTTTCGTTCTCAGACCACTGGCTCAGAGAAGGAACAAAACACCCTTGAGGTTTGGTTTGGGAGGCTCATACTGTAGCTGAGGATACATGCAGTTCACTTCAGAAATATTGGCACCTTTTCACTACGAAGTAGTATTACAATTTTCCACAACAACTAAAATATAGTTTTTTGGAATAAAAAACTCTTATAAGAAAACCCTTTATTTATGAACAGTGTTTTCTCTCTAAGATATTTGTTGAAAATAAGTCCTCGATTCATACAGAAGACCTTTGGGATGAACTCGAATCAGGCATTATCACCTGACATCAGTGCTTAACATCACTAATGCTCTTGTGGCTGGAAAAAAAAAAAACCTCTAGTGGAAAACCTTACCAGAAGATTGAAGGTTATTATAACATCAAGGTGTCCAGAATCAGATGTTCAACATGCACATATACTGTACAGTAGGTGTGATGGTCAGGTGTCCACAACCCATTGGCTACAAATGCCAAAACCCCTTGGAACAATTGGTGGTAATGGAAAAATACACAAAAGTAAAAAAGGGCTACCAGGAAAAAAGATTAAATTTAATAGGTGGGTGAATGAGAGTGAGAATGTCTGGACTTGTCTGGATTGTGAAGGAAAATCTGGACATAAATTGCATTCTAAATTTTAAGCTCTAAAAGTAAGCACCTAAACCTTGAATAGTTCAAAAGAGTCCTACTGTAAGTCTCCGAGGGCCTTATTGAGAGTAGCTGACTTAAAAATATCCCTGAGAAAGAGAAAGGTCCTTTTTACATCTGCAAAGGGAAATTCCTACTTCACATACGAGGGGGTATGAAACAGTTTCGAGATGGCGGCACATGCCTGCACGCACAGTCACTGGGAGCACCGACCTTCATAAGTCAGTGTGCCAAAAGACATCATCCTGTGTTTATCTGGAGCTGTGCAACTGGTGCTATTTTGATCACGTGCGTTACCACGTCTGCGATTTCACCATGGACAGCAAGTTAGAACAACGCGCGAATGTGAAGTGACAAAACGTGGGTGTACAGGTACAACCCTTAGATGACGTAACAGTCTTTACAGTTGAAGAGCTCATCATCTTAGCGGCTGAAAAAGGCGAGGCAGGTCCACAGCTTGACCAAATGCATGCTCATTGTCTTTTTTGACATTCCCGGCATTGTGCTTCGAGAGTTCGTCCCCAGAGGCTAATTCTAGTAGCCAATTCTACTGCCAGGTTTTAGGGCGTCTGAGGGAGGACATACGCCAAAAACAATGGAGCTTGTAAACAGAGCTAATCTTGAACATTTTTGACACCCTTCATCTCCCAGCTTTGGGACTAGGGTCAGAGCACATTCCCAGCCAGGATACAGCACTCCTGGAGCAGACAAAGTTAAGACCCTGACAATCACAGTTTGGTGGAGCTCTTACTTGACCTGCCAACCATCTGATGACTAAACCAGAGCTTTAACCCACTGCCTAAAAGTTAACAACACATTTTAATGTATAGTTTATACATTCATACTTGAAAATGTATACATTTTTAGCTTTACCAGTTTAATAAAAAAAAAAAACCCTCAACATACTGTAAGGATAAAACCTTGAGAGAAACGGCCATAAATAACCCCCTTCTGTTACTTTGTTCTAAGATTGGAAGTGCAATTGCATTACATGAAAATGTGTATAAGAAGGTACAAAACTGTTCATGTCAGTCGAGTCCGCCCAATCCAGGCAGGGTCTGTGTTGCACCAAATACTTTGCATTTCCTTATAAAAGACTTCGCGCACAACTTCATCTCTTGCCAGTGCCTTGCCACCCATAGTTGATTGTTTTCTTCAGCTTTTCATGCTAAACTAATTAAAATAACCACAGCTGATCACAGTTGAATGTCAAATGGCTTTGTGTGCTATTGACAAAGAGGATTTCCTTCATCTGATTGAGCTTACAAGTCAAGAAGAGGTGATCCTTTTATTTATTTATTTATTTTTGGCATGTTGGTGTTATATCTTTCACTTGGATTTTAAAAGTTGCATTGAGTGAATACAGCTGAATAAAACAACAACAACAACAACAACAACAGAAATAATTTGATAGGGGTTTAACTATACCTACTATATGCAACTTCTGCAGGATGGAGTCTGTTGGATGTCCCTGATATGGCCAACCCAAATTCATCACAATAATGATTGCAATTCAAGCAAAAACAAAAATCAAGATTTCTCAATATTGCTTAAAACCAGACCACTTGACAGTGTAAAGGCCCTGAAAATTTTAAGTATGCGCATAAACCAAGATCCTTCACACAGTGGTTAGTCTCTTTAGTGCTGTTTTTCCGTTCAGGGGGAGGCTTCAGCAAATACTGCTTACTCAAAAAAAATCTATTTTATAAAACTCCAAACCTCACCCTTCCATAATACCACTCCCTGCATGTGCTTTGAGTTTCTGTTTTGTTTTCATGAAGGGTGGCAGTAAATCTTGACTGTAGAGTCTGGACTCTAATTTAGAGATGGTTCTTTAGATAAACCGGCATTCCACAAAAACCCTGTTCCAATCTGCATACAGATTGGAAATGTCAGGTGTAGGGATCGTGTTATTTCTAAGACATGAGGTATGGAACTGTACGGTCTTCGGTGATGTCGGTTTCACTTGAATCCATGTTGTGGAATGCTTTCCTTCTGATGTCTTAAATAAACTTTTTCCAAGCTAAATATGTGTTTGATCAAAGAAATTGGCCTGTTGGCCCAAAGCACTTTCATATAACTGGTTTCTAATGATCTGATCAAAGAACCAATGAATCTTTGAAGATCCATTAAGGGATTCTGCATGGTAAGTGTGGAAGATGGGTTTTATCGAAATTTTATGTCTCTCTATATAAAATCAATGCTTTTTCATCAGATGTAAGAACGTGCATAAATGGGAAGAAACACGTCTCCAACTGTCTCCACTTAAAACCCATAAATTACATTTCTAGCCCGTGGTTTCTTTTGACGTCTGGACCTGCTATGGTGTTTACCATGGCAACTGTTGGATCTTCGAGGTTAGCGTATGGTGGCAAACCCTTGTTGAACATTGTTTTGTTTTAATGAAACAGTCATGACACCAGTTCTGAGCCGTCGCTACGGACCTGTGACGTACTTTGGCTGAGGAGAAACCAGGCCCTCCACTCGCTGCCAAAAACCTGTTCCTGGAATTGATGTCTTAAGCAAAAAGATTGAAAAGACGCTGAGCGAAATGTCCTGAACGTGATAAACCCTTGTTTTTTTTTTTTTTTTTAAATCACAACCAGGAAAAATATATAAACAGCACAGTTTCATTGGTTTTTCAATTGAGGGGTCCCAGTATGTGTGTCAGTACTGGAAGCTCATTTTTGCCATATAAAAATAAAATTAGGACGAGTCAAAGTCAGGTCAAGTCAAGTAGGGTTTTTATTGTCATTTCAATCATACGCAGTTCAGTAGACAGTGAAACAAAACAGTGTTCCTCCAGGACCAAGGTACTACATACATGTAACATGAATTAACAGAAACTAACTAGCTAAGACAACTAACTAACTAGCTAAGACAAACAAAATTTACATCATAAATTATCAAACCCTATTATAAAGTACGATACAAAAGACATAAGATAATACAAGAGACACAAGACAACATAAAGTACACGTGCAAGTGTGCAAACAGGAGCAGCAACATGACAACATGACCATGCAATAAACTGTGATAGTTGATTGCAAGTTAATGGCATGATGGATAAAAAAAAACAGTGAACATTTCTTGTAAGTAGCAGCAGAGACGAGGAAGAGTCCTTGTGCAAATAGAAGCTAATCATTTAAATAATTGTGCGAAAAAAACTATTTCAAGTCGGTGTCAAAATTTGCTGGATGGGTGTAGATCAGTATGTATGTGCATGTGTTTTTATCAGTCCAGGTCCATTTTATAGAGGTGAATGTTTATCTGTGTGAGTGTGTGAGTGTGGGTGTGTGTATCAGTCCAGACCTTTCTTCTCGAGCAGACGGATGGCATGTGGGTAGATGCTGTTGCACAGTCTGGATGTGAGGGCCCGAATGCTTTGCTACCTAGGCAGGAGTGTGAAGAGTGTGTGTGATGGTTCTGTCCAACCAGCCACAATGCTGGTGGCTTTGCGGATGCAGTGTGTGGTGTAGATGTCATCGACAGAGGGAAGAGAGACCACAATGATCATCTTAGCTGTCCTCACTATCCACTGTAGGGTCTTTCAGTCCGAGATGGCACAATTTTCACGAACCAGACAGTGATGGAGCTGCTCAGGCTGCTCTCGATAGTCCCTCTATAGAAGGTGGTGAGGATTGGTGGTGGAAGCTTGGCCTTCCTTAGCCTTCAAAGGAAGAACAGACGCTGTTGGGCTTTTTTGTGCATGGAGCTGTTGTTGAGGGACCAGGTGAGGTTCTCCTCCAGGTGGACACCCAGGAATTTGGTGCTGTTGACGATCTCCACAGAGGAGCTGTTGATGTCCAGTGGAGAGCGGTTGTTCCGTGTCCTCCTGAAGTCAACAACCATTTATTTTGTTTTAGCAATGTTCAGAGACATTTTTTTGCTCTTTACACCAGTCCGTTAGCCTCTGAACTTCCTCTCTGTATGCTGACTCGTCGTTCTTGCTGTTGAGACCCACCACGGTCGTGTCATCAGCAAACTTCCAATTAGCTAAATCTGCATGTCTTTGGAAGGAAACCAGAGCACCCGGAGAAAAAAACACAGAGTAGGGGGAAAACATGCATTTTTCTGCTTGGAAAAGTTGCTATTTTTGGTAAATTAATGATCGCCTAGTAATATTGGCACCTCTGTACATTTTTAAGGCTCCAAGTACGTAGGAGTTTGTTTTTTTTAAAGTTTCCATTTGTTTGGGAGCTCTATTAAATAAGTACACATATTTGAACCTCTTTAAATGTCACACAGGTGGAACGATCAGAAATTCATTTTTTAAAGATTATTAGAGGTACAAATCATGTAGACTTGCTGGATCATACTGCTGATGATTTGCCTGACTTATTCCTACTTATTTTTTGCCTTTAAAAACTTGGATTTCCTCCACATTGCTTAATGTTCACACTCCACACAACCTGTAAACCTTTTCAAACCTTAAAGAACTCCCTGTGTCTGAACTGCAGCTCTGTCCACCACAACCGAGGTGTCTGAAAGGAGCAACAAACACCTCTGACTCTGTTTTTAGCCTCAGCTAAAGTTGAGACATCAGGCGGAATAACAGTATATTTGCTTTAATTGCATCTCATGGGGATGTCAGGTGTGACTGTATAAAATAAATATGCTTGTGTGGATGGCAGCATAATCTCGTGCCAGCATAAAATGCCTTTCTAAAGTTTGCTGCCCTTCAGTTGACCGTCAAGTCCATGCTAAAATAACACCAGCTCAAAAATCCCTTTAATGTTGATTTATCTGGGAAGCATGAAAATGTCAGCAATAGGAAAATAAGACAGAGTTTTGGTGAAGATATCTTTAAAGAAGATATTAGTCATTGAGGTCTGGACTTTGACTAGGCCGTTCCAAAACCTTAATTCTTTAATTTTCCCCCGTCCACTCCTCGCACATCCACTGTGCTTAAAAGTGGGTATGAGGTGTTTCTGCTGAAATGCTGTTTGGTTTTAGCCAAACACCACCACTCATATGTCCATAGGACACTGTTTTAGAAGCCTTGTGGTTTGTTCAGATGCAGTTTTGTGGACCTCAGTCATGCTTCCATGGTGTTACTCAAACACAAGATATTTTCCCTTTTGAAGCAAAGCGTACTTGTTCAGTCTTCTTCTAATTGTGCTCTGATGGGCTTTAACATGTAACATGCTCAGTGAGGCCTGTAGCTGGGGAGACTAGCAGCTATCTTGAATGCTTTCCATTTATGAATGATCTTTCTCACTGTTCACTGTTTGGTTTTGAAACTTTTCTAGACTGATGTGCAGGAACGATTGCTTCTCCAAGGCCATTGCTTATGCCTTTCCGTCTTTACACTGTGTGAACAGACACGTGAATGCTGCAGACCAATAAAACTGCCAAAACGTCTGCTTTTATAGAGATCTGCACACCTGCTAATGATCAATTGATCAATCACCTGGCTGCAACTTACCTTGTGAAAATCCTGTGAAAGCAGTAAAGGGGCACTTAATATTGTACGCACTGTCTTTAGGGGAACTTTAGTCTTTAGGAAAACCTAGATGAAGGGTTCTTTTCTCTTTTTTGTTGGAAAACACTGGAAAAGAGCACAAGTTTTGTTTTAAAGTGTGTGTAATATTTTTTACTAATGGTGGGAAGTATAACAATACCATATTAATATACATAAGAAAGTACTACACACGATATTGGTGCATAAAAAGTGTAACACCATTTTGTATAATACTTAATGCTTCTTATTTCCCAATCCATGTTTTTTTTTGGTAAATATTTAACACACATATTTTTATCAAATAAAAAGAAACATATTTGCTAAACACAATTTGCTTAACATGCCCTTTTACGTCGGTAGTGTCCGTAACTTTTTTTAAATTCAAATCTTAAATGAAAATGCAAATTGTTAAGATATTACAACATGAATTGGACATGTTTACAGACACTACAGATTATCTTTTGCTTTTTAAGCTTTTACTACAAAACTATTTAAACAAGAGTTTTTACAGGTCATTTGCTTCTAGAAGCTTACAACAATTTTAGTAGCAATACTCATAGAAAGAATAGGAATAATTTGCATTTCAAATGATTACACTGTCTCGTTCAAACAATAATGCCACATTATTTTTGGGCCACATACTGTATAAAATTAATTATAAGGTAAAACTCATATGTTATATAGATTCATTATATACAGGCTGATGATTATGGATTACAGCTAATGAAAACACAAAATTCAGTATCTCAGAAAAATTTGAATATTGTGAAAAAGTTAAATATTGGAGACTCTTGGTATCACTCTTTAATCGGCTAATTAACTAAAAAAAACCTACAAAGGTTTCCTGAGCCTTTAAATGGTCTCTCAGTCTGGTTCAGTCACTGCTCAAAATGCGTCAGAGTGCTGTATGCAAGCACATTAATAGAAAGTGGAATGGAAGGAAAAAATGTGATAGAAAAAGGTGCACAAGCAAAAGTGCAACCTTGAGAGGACTATGAATCGAGGCCCATTCAAGAATTAGTGCACAGCAGCTGGAGTCAGTGCTTCAAGAGCCACCAAACACACAGACGTATCCAGGACATGAGCTACAACTGTCGCATTCCCTGTGTTAAGCCACTCTTGAACCAGAAACAACGTCAGAGGCGTGTTACCTGGGCTAAGGACAAAAAGGACCGGACTGTTGCTCAGTGGGCCAAAGTCCTCTTTTCAGATGGAATTAAAATGAATTTTGCATTTCATTTGGAAATCAAGGTAACAGATTCTGGAGGAAGAGATGAGAGGCACAGAATCCAAGTTGCTTGAGGTCCAGTGTAAAGTTTGCTCAGCCAGTGGTGTTGGTCCACCATGTTACATCAGGTCCAAGGTCAGTGCAGCCGTGTACCAGGACATTTTTATAGCACTTCATGCCTTCCACTGCTGATAAGCTTTAATAAGATGCTGAATTTATTTTTCCAGCAGGACTGGCCAGCAAACTCGCCCAAACTAAACCCCATAAACAATCTATGGGTTATTGTGACGAGGACGATGTGAGACACCAGACCACCCAACAATGGAGAAGAGCTGAAGGATATAAGAGCAACCTGGACTTGCATAACACCTCAGCAGTGCCACAGACTGATCGTCCCCATGCCACGCTGCATTGCTGCAGTAGCCTTTGGTCTTAAGGAATATTAACATTTTCTGAGATTCTGAATTTTTGGGTTTAAATTAGCTGTAAGCCATAATTATCAAAATAAGTAAATCAATAAACACTTGAAGTATTTCAGTCTGTGTGTAATGAGTCTATATAATGTGTGAGTTTTACTTTTTGAATTTCTGAAAAAAAAATCTACTTTCCAATGAAAAATTTCCAATTGAGATGCACCTGTATCTATTATAGCAAACACTACTATATTGTGGGTGGTTTGTTAAAAAAAATATTATATAACATGATGTACAGTATGTATCGGGATATGATTTTGTTTTCTGGTCATATCATCCATCCCTCTACATCACCTTTACTTTAGTTCATTTCTGCCTTTTCTGCAAGGTAGACCTTTCAAATGACATTCAAATGGAAAAGTACTCCCCTGTACCGAGCCCTGCTTGCGTTTTTGTGGCTTTTCCCCTCAGGGGTCTCAGTATGTGATCAGGTGTGCAGGAGGCCTCCCTTTCACTCCACAGTCATAGTGCTGCCAAGACCCTGTTCCCCCGGGTTCCCCCATCCGTCTCTCACCTCCTGAGCCAGCACATGTGTGTGTGTGTGTGTGTGTGTGTGTGTGTGTGTGTGTGTGTGTGTGTGTGTGTGTGAGTGTGTTTACAAAGGCACATTTTAACATCCAAGAAGCCTCACAAGCGCAGGTTGGAAACGGCTGGAAAAACGGGCAGCAGACGCTGAGTGGTGTAGATCAGAGTGTAGATCAGAGTGTAGAAGTCTACGCGAGATTAAGAAATAAATAAATAATCCCACGAAATTCCTTAAGTTGTTTTTTTAAGATGAATATATAACATATAACATTCTTGCACTGGTGAGCTTAATGTATGGAATCTTTCGTTAGCGATCGTTAGCGGATGTTCAACCAAATTTAATTCTGATGTTTTTTTTACTTCTTCACATCTTTTCAGTTAATTTCATGGACATGATGTGTTTTGACTGCACATTACAGGAACTCGGCTGGGAGTTACCGCCACATCCTCTGCACACACCTCACCATTTCCGCATGTTTGGTCCATCAAAGCAGTTCCTGGGAGGCCAGTGTTTCAGACATGAAGCAGACAGTCCAATCATGGCTCTGGTGAACTGAGAAAATTTTCTAACTTAATAAAGGGAGTTTTTGTTTAAAGCTTATGTAAAATTGTTTTACATACTGTAGGCCTTGATGAAGCCTGAAAGTGAACCATGAAAACTTTTAAAAATGATGTAGATTACAGTTCTCAGTGATGTAAACAAAAAAAACACACCCCAAAATGACAATAGATTACATGGCATTTTTAATCTATAATAATAATAATAATAATAAATAAATAAAAAAGCCACTCTTCAGTGACAACAAACAAGAGAATACAAGGCATGCCTGAGGACAAAAAGCAGGAAACAGTAACATTAAGTAAGCTAGGTGATTATGATGCGCTTAAACTAGACAAATAAAAGAGCAACTTACAATAAATATAAGCAATTTTGAGACACTAATCTTATTATAAAAATGCACTATGCAGAAAAACAAAGAGTATATAATTTGTTACTGGTGAGTGTTGGATAAATTACACTTACTCAGGAAATGCCATTTAAATATGGAAAAGAACTAATTATGCTCTGCTGCTGGCTTAACATTACAAACTTAGGCAGATGATATAGGACTTAATTATACCTTAAAGGTCCCATATTTTACTATTTCCTTATAAAGTGAACTCAGGTGCTCGTTAATGCTCCAGCTGAAATACAGCTTAGATAGTGTATTTCGTTTAGTTTCACTCCCCCTCTGAACATGCTGTTTCAGTGTCTACTGTAAGTCAATGAGCTACTGCTGAGTCACGCCCGTCCAGAGAACAACAGAGCAGAGGAACAGTCTGGGGAAGCAGGCTCTTCTTATATGAGGTCACATTAGGGGAAAAATCTAATTGGATTGCTTAAATTTGGATCAATTAAAAAAAAAAGGCCAGGGATGCATTTTTCTTTTTGTTTTTGGTTTGTACACGTACATTGTCTAAAAAAAAAAATCATGACTAAAAAGTTAATTTTTTTAAATAGGTTAAAGTCAAAGTGATGTTTAAAACTGAGTCACGTAAGTGTTAGTCGGCTGACTAAAACATGTCGCACACCTCCATCTGATGTCTAGTGTTTGAGATGACGTGATGGTTTACTACATCTATGCATTTACGACTAGGATGAATTTATTAAGTGAATAGTGTGTTCCTTCCACACCAGACACAGCTGCTGCTGTGTCCTTGCATAACCCCTCCCTTGTTTATACCATAGCTATTGTGTGTCCTGACCCAAAAATCCTCTGGACAAACACCCGCTGCAGGATGAGACCCAGATTCCGATCATCATCCCGGGATTGAGTACAAAGAGGACGTCTCTTTACTTCTTTAAAAAAAAACATGTGACAGAATTTAACCTGATGGCCTGCACGCTCCGCACTGCCTGTGAGAGCTGAGATTATAAAACAAACTCTGGAGTGGAACAGAATAAACAACTGAAAATGGTCCTGGGACACCGGGTTGATCACTTTCACAGTTTGCCGAGGATTGTTAATTAAAATGATAAATGACTACGATCAACAGAGCTCATTTTTTAAAAACAGCAATTAATCAGAAAGCTGTTTAGCAAGTAAGACCAAGAGTCACTCTCACTGTACAACACGAAAGTTGATTATTTTGCTTTAACGTTACATCCTGAAATGCTTTATAATGCTTTTATAACAGTGGTACGTTTCTGTTTATTAAATAATGACATTAAATACTTTTCCTTCATTTACAATTACAATCAATATTGTAGAATGTCCAATTTATAGTTATATGCGGGTTATATCTTTTTTATTAGCTGAAAAACAGTAGGTTGTTCAAATTGCACATTGAGTTACTCTTCATATATACAGTACAAAGGTATTACTTGACTTAGTCTTCATTAGAAGCCATGCATTTGCACCATCAGTAAACCCAATTCTCCACCTCTCAGGGCCGGTGGTAGCTCAGAGGGTTGAGTCCCTGGGTTACCAATCAGATGGTCAGTGGTTCGAGACGCAGCGCCACCCAGCTGCCACTGTAGGGCGAAGCTCCATAAAACCCACTGAGGTCTGAGACATTTCTGAGGACCTGTTCATTTAGAGCACAAACTGGACTTCAATAATATGACTGATGTAAATATGTTCGATTCATGTGCAACTTGAAAACTTATGTCAAAGTACACATATACGAAATTTTAAACTCTAGCAGGAAGACTGAGAAAATGGTGAATAAAAAAACCTTGCAGATCGTTTGAAATGTACAGTATATATATGAAGAGTAACTCTATCATCATGTGCAATTTGAACAACCGACAGTTTTGAACACAGAACTGATGTCATGTAAGTCTTGGGTGTACGTCCATGGCAAAACAACTAAACTCTAACACTCAGAAAGTCTTTCATTTGGGGTAAAGTGACTGATGTGCCTAACTTTTGTGAGCAGAGTCTCTTTTTCACTCATTAATCTACGACTTTTCGTGAATATATGAGACCTATTGACGTCTCAGCTGTTCACACCTATACATTCAGATTCCTCACACTCAGGCCAGGGAGAGAAACAAAAAATAAAGCATGGTTTCTGAAACATTTATTAAGATGCAACACAGCAAAAATATGTTATATTATATATATGAATATTTATATATGAAGCATGTCACATTTGGCGTTGCAATAGGCAGCGAGTATGTATGTGTGTTTGTTGTATTTCTGATGGATTATGTCTGTTCATGGCTGAATTTGACGCCGCACTCTGACCCCAGCCCCCAAGCTGAAATATGTGAAGAAGGAATTCGACCGTGCAGTAATGTATATATGACAAATAAAGGCTTAACTTAAACTCTTTGAAAATCCCCTTTGTCACAGTTGATGGCCTCCCACTGCGCTGTAGAATGTTTACAGAGATGACACTGTTGACAAGAGCAATGTGCGAAGATGGATGAAGAGGTCTAAAGAAGGGGAAGCCAGCTGCTACAGTGTTCTTGGGATTGAATGCCTCAACAGTACTTCTCCGAACATACATCAGGTCCAGATTGAAGGTGCAGATTTTGGAGCAGGGGCTTCTTTCATGGATGATGGTGATGATGTTGTACTACTGGCTTGACTGTAGACAGTGACACTGGTGTTTCCTTGGGCTAAAAGGAATTTTTGGGCCTCCAGCAACAATTAAGGAATAATCTCGTTGTGTGTGTGTATAATTCTGAACCTGTGTTTGAATTCAGAAAATAATATTGGGCTTTCATGCACAATAATTCTGCATTAGAAAAAAAAGAGCAGCTCAAAATATAAAAAAGTCCAATATTGACATGACATTCATGTTCATTCTGACTGCATCTCTAAATAAGGGTTTTACAGATCGACTAGAGCAGGGATAATGAGTGTTGTGGCAGAATCTTTAAACTGTGTTATTTGTGCTTCTTTTGTGTGCTTGTCCTCAGCACAAGAGATGGACCAGGACAGATGCCAAATCCCACAGAGTTTCCCTCGTCTCCTGGTTGGTAAACTGTTGCCTCCTCCCAGATTGGGTTACTCACCACTTAATACCACTTATTACCAGAATACTTGCCTTCAATATGCACTTTATTTATAGAAAAACCCGCAACTATGAACTTTTCTTTAGTTAAAGAAACACCATGTCTGCTCATCTGTGCTGCTACAGTAAGTAAGGCCACATAACATCACAAAAAAAAAAAAAAACTGAAGGCATGTTTATTTTTAAAACCATGTCTTGGATTTAAATTAATGTCAGATGGGTGTTCAAGTCAAACCAGGACTTTTGATTGTGCAAAATAACAGACACATTTATGAGAGTAAAAACTGTTATTTCTCTATATAATCTCCTGCTACACTAATGCACTTACCCCAGTGTTTCACTCGTGCTTGGACACCATCAAGGTAGAAAGTTGTCTTAGTGCACCAGAACCATGATCGGATTGTTTGCTTCACATCTGAAATGCCGGCCTCCCAGGAACTCCTTTAATCAGAAAAATCATTAATCAAGTTATTTACATGTAAAAAAAAATTTGTCGACCTATTTTGTATAGCACGATCTACTGTATATATTCATGAAAATCTTTGTGTGTGGTATCTTCTACATTTTGAAAAGCTTTGAATGACTAATTTAGTGCACATTTGTTCTGCAAACATCAAGAAATCCTTAGCAAAAATATTTCTTGGTAGAAAAACTTTTATTGCATTGGTGTATAAACAAGCTTCAGTTGTTTAGAATGCAGCGGCGAGAGTCCTCACTAGAACCACAGCACTACTTTGAACATTATCCTGCACATTATCTTGCTCATAACTGGATATGCTTTTCCATATTCAAATGCCATTTCAATTAAATCCTCACTCACTCACTCACTCACTCACTCACTCACTCACTCACTCACTCACTAACTAACTAACTAACTAACTAACTAACTAACTAACTAACTAACTATATGGAGCCTATCCCAGTTTGGGAACGTTAATCAGCCTAATCTGCATGTCTTTAGACTGTGGGAGGAAACCAACCAAGAATGGGAAGAACATGCAAACTCCATACACACAGGGACGGGAATCGGGCCTGGCCAGAAATCGGACTATTTAGGCGACAGTGCTAACCACTACACCACCTCAAATAAATTTTATTTTTTTTTATCATTTGTACATATTGTTCAATTTTTTTAAAGTTTTTTTTTCCCCTCTATTTCCATATTTGTATAATTTTTTCCCTTAGTTTATACTTTATATTCTTTATTAGAAAACCCTATTTTTTATTTTAGGTCATCAACAGTCATATACAAGCACAATTCACTTCTTATCATACTATGTATGACTGTGTATGTGACGAATAAGATTAGAATTAGAATTTTGAATTTGAACCAGAAGAGAACATCAACCCTTCCAGTAAAATTACGCATCGATTTTAAAATACTACTTTTGATCTACTGTGTAAAGCACTAAATGTTCTCACACCGCAGTATCTGAATGAACTGCTAGTGTTTTATAATACGCCACGCCTACTTCAAACAAAGGATGCAGGCTGCTTATCAGTACCACGTATTATGAAAACTACAGCAGGTGGCGCAGCTTTTTCTTACAAATCCCCAAAGTTATGGAATGATGGTCAAGACTCAGACACAGTCTCAGTGTTTACTGTAAGTCTAGGCTAAAAACCTCTTTATTTAGCCAAGCATAAAGTATTATGGAGTATTTTGGTGAGTCGGTATGTATGGTGTTTATGTGTTTGTTGGCTGTGAAGTGACTGGTCGCTTTACATCTCAGTTCCCCCTCACGTCGGTGTTTCCTTCTGGCTCTCCCTTTTAGTTCTGCTAAAATCCGTGCTTTCACTTTGCACCAAATATACATTCACCTTATACATTGTGTGATTGTGACCATACCTAACTGTTATCTCTTCTCTTCTTTTCTCTCTCTGTCTCTTCCGCTGTCTCTCTCTGTTGAGCTACACATGCCACTCTGGAGATCCGGGACTTGTGACTGCAGTCACTCAGTAGTTCAGGACTGGAATTTCCTACAGTCTACCTGAGCCTCCATTAACACACTGGACTCCATGTTAACTTTAAGACATCAAATGTTATATTGAACTTCCAGCTGCCTAACACACCATCGGACTGCACAACGGTTCCTGCTATCCGTTATCACCCAAATGAGGATGGGTTCCCTGTTGAGTCTGGTTCCCCTTAAAGGTTTCTTCCTATTTCCATCTCAGGACGTTTTTCCTTTCCACCATCACCCTCAGCTTGTTCATCAGGGACATCCTAATCATTTTGATTCATACAATTTTTCTGACATTTCATACAGATTTCCACAATTTTCTTTTGATTCTGTAAAGCTGCTTTGTGACCATGACCATTAAAAGCACTTCACAAATAAAATTGAATTGAAAAAGTGTACAGTGTGAGAAAGTTAACATTTTAAAGGCAAGCCATGATCTTAGCATCTGCATAAATCATTTGTTTCTGGTGTTCTTCAGTCAGAGACTCATTGCTACGTCTGTGTGAAAATCGGTCTTAAATGCCTGGTATGAGTAATCATTCTCTGGTGAGTTTTAAGTGAGAGTTTAAGAAGTCATTCTTTGTTTAGTAATCAGAAATGTAAAATTTAATAGATTTATTAAATGTATTTAGGTCAAATTTGTTCGACTAGCTACCAGTGGGCATCTGTGTTCATTTAAGATTTCCAGACTTAGTTGTCAGCACAAATAAAGTCTAGCTCCCATGTTCAAGATCTTTTCAAATCCATGACTTTCCATTGCTCCAACATGCTCTGATGTCATTAGTTACAGCATAACTATGAATCACCTTACGGGTATATGGGTTCATGAGAAATATGAATAATTATTTCTGAAACTGATGATCTACTGGGATTTTCACACGCAACTCTTTTCTGAATGCTCTGCAAACAGGAAAATATCCAGTAATGGCTGTTCTCAGAGTAAAAGTGCCTTGTTGTTGCCAGAATGGCCAGACTGGTTCGAGCTAATAGAATGGCAACAGTAACTCAAATAGCATCTCGCTACGTATGATCGAGGAATGCCGAAGTGCATCTCTGAACACACAACACATCAAACCTTGAAGCAGATGGGCTACAGCATCAGGGGACCACACCGGGTGCCACTCCTGTCCTCTCAACTAAGGCCACACTTTGTACAGTATGAGACAAGAAAAAAAACATGGCCTGGTCTGATGATTCTGAATATTGTTGCTGACCGTGTCCATCCCTTCATGACTGCAGGATAATGCTCCATGTCACAAAACCTAAATTATCTCTACCTAATGTAGGTCTAGCTAATGAAGTGGCTGGTGAGAAGAAACAAAGAGACAAACAAACAAACACATATTACTTGAAATGCTCTTAAACAAATTCCTCCTACGGCTCATTAACTTGCCGATGTCACTGATTTGTATAAATGATCACAGGTATCAACAAAAAAGTCAGAAAAACTTTTATTTATTTACTCACTTACAAAATTAAGATAGTTTAAAAGCCTAGACTGTGTTAGAACTGGACGTCACACACAGGTTTGCTTTTTTGGTTACCTTAATTTAGTCGTGTCCAATTCCTCTCCATCACTAGGGGGCTCCCATATTAAGGCTACTACTACCACTTACTTGGGAGGGCCGAAGACTATCACGTGTTTCCTCCAAACCACGTGACGTCAGCCAATCGCATCTTTTCAGACTGCTCGCTCACGGAGCGGAACACACTCGTACTACAGCGATATCAGCTCCTTCCACTTGCAGGAGCTCACAGACGCTCCCGAATGCGTGTTGAGCCGTGATTAATGTGGGATGAGAGCTCAACCAATCAGCTCTCTCTAGACCAGGGAATCGATCTCTGGATGATAGGGCGAGCGCTTTACAACTGCGCCACTCGGAGGCCACTCCCATATGTTTTTTCTAAAGTTCGGTTTTGAAGCTCAACTGCGAGAGCTCTGTTCGTCATCATCTTGACAGAAGCTAAACCCTGGTCATTCCATAAATAGGATTAACTCAGTTACCACCCACAAATTTTTGAGCATAGCTTTATCTTAGCTAAAATGCTTATATGCATAAAATTAACTTATATGCGAATACATTTGAGTGAACATCAAACCATAAATGCTGTCCTGTGTCAACTCCTATTTTTCTCCTGGTGAGTTAACCTACAATGATACCAGTTACTTTGTTAGCTAAAGTCATGCATGACAGACAGCTAGAGCAGTACAGCTGTCACTCAAATCAGCCATTTCCTTTAATTAACAAGTGACATAAAAATTCACCACTACTGTATACACTTGTCATAAATGGGAAATCTAGCTTTGTATCAGGCTGCAAACATGTTCATTTCTTTTGTAAAGTTGGGAATTTTAACATGGAGGTCCAGGGGGATTGACACTTTTGGAGCCCCCAGTGGACAACCAAGGAACTGCAAAGTTTGGCAATGTTTCAATGTTAAACTTACATTTTCTATAGCAAAATGATCAAAAACAGTCTGTGTATCTAAGTTGTTCAGAACGATCATGTGCTCAGTGGAGAAGACATAAACAGATAAAACATTCAAATGTTGCTCCTTGGAAACACACTTGTCTTTGACATCTTGTTTTAATCCATATTCTGTCTTTTATCAGACCTCAGGGAGTGAAATGGATTCAGTAATAAACGTTAAACAGATGAGTGAGTAACCGACTGAGAGCGAAAAAAGCCTCTCAGAGCAAACAATCATCTTTACTCTGCAAAACTTCCATTTTAACTGAGTAATGGTCTGAGGTTAGATTCAGATGTGGAGCTTCTGATAATGGTCTGAGGTTAGATTCCCGATAACGTCATACAGTAAATGCGATACGTAGGGGTGACTAGACCACAACTTTGTAATACAAATGCATGGCGTTAACGTGATGATACATGTTCATGTGCGAAGTGTTTGTGGAATATTTGATCACGAGGTAGCTAAAATATCTAGGTTAGGAGCTAATGGATTAGCTTCTGTTCAGATTTCAACCAGATCAATTCATTAACATTTGACATTTCACATACATTTTATTACAGTGGAACCTCGGATTATGAGTGACGCGGTTTGCGAATGTTCCGCAAGACGAGACGATTTTGAATAAATTTTGACTTGAAAAACGAGCATTGTCTTGGTTTACGAGTACAGAGTATCATGTATCACAAATGTGCTTCTTGTTTTGACGCCGAGCGTCACGTGATCACAACTGAGCCAACATTTTTTTTCTCTCTTGCACTGCGGAACTGTAGGTAATCGTCTCCCCTGCTGGGTCTTCTCACTGGTATAATCAACATCCGTGCATGCATGTACTGTTTACTATAACACTGTGACCACATGTTTTTTTTTTTTTTTACTTTACAGCAGTTCCGTTAGTATGTGCTCACGCGAGTGTGATTTGCGATGTTCCTTGATAAATTTTCTTATAAAACAGTCTCTCTGTTAATGTGTGTGTGTATGTGTGCACATTACACACACACACACACACACACACACACACACACACACACACACACAGCGCCTGTGCACATAAACAAAAACACTTATCCTTCAGGATTTATTTTTACTTTTTTTTAAAGTAAAGTGCAGGTTAATTTGTTTTATTTTTACTTTATATTTTATATTAAGAATTTTTAAAATAATTTAAGTTTCCATTATTTCCTATGGGAAAATAAAATTTGGTTTACGATTGTTTTGGAATACGAGCCCATTATGCTCGTAATCCGAGGTTCCACTGTATTTATAGTTTAAATGAATGTTGTATAACATCCATATAACAGGTTATAGCAGCTATGAGCACTTGTTCCTCTACCAACTCTTTTTTCATTAAGCTTGTCATGTTATTGAGAAACCACGAAACATAAACGGTAAGTGCATGTGGCATGAGGCCTCCCCTCGTCGCCCCTCATCAGTCTGTTTAGAGCCAAATCTCAGTCAGCACTAATTATGTTACTCGAGACCCAAATGCAAAGCTCGAGGTTTTGACATCCAAGAACAGAAGGAATGCTTTACATGTCCCAGTGCCGAGGCATGGCTTTGGGTCAGTGAGGGCGAAGGCGAGGCTGAAAGACCTGGTCTGTGCTACCTGCGGCCGTGTGGTTCCCCCACAACGCCGCCCCCCCACATCCCCCCGCCTTCCTCAACCACTGAAGAGCATGAGCGTGGAAAAGCACAAAGCACCTGGGCAGTGGAAGACAAAGATCCAGGGACAGGTAGGCAGATGTGGATCTTCTGATCTGAGCTCGGGTCAAACGATGAAAAATGGCCTTTCAGCATTTCAGGAAGCTCTGTTTAGTATTGTAGAAATGGATGACTCTTTCCTGGAACTAAACTAGGGAGGATTCTGAGAAATACACAAAATAAATTATTTCTGCAGGACAAGTAGGAAAAAAAAAGAGAAACGATTCATTGGTTTTGGACTCATTTGTTGGCGCTTGTATTGAAAGTTCAAATTTGTCTGAAAGCACACACACACACATACACACACACACACACACACACACACATTTTACAATAATTTGACAACAGATCTATGGCTCTTGTGTATCTGTTGTGTTAAATTTCTTTCACAACTCATCATTCATGTGTAAATGCAATCAGAAGACACGTATGATTCATAAATCCATAACCTAATTTTAAAACATGGCAACATTTTCAACAATTCCATACATCCTATAAACAATCCATGATTCCACTGAGAATGCGTACACTAATCAGCTATAACATTAACATGAATATTTTAACATGGCTATCAATTATATAATAGTAAACTGCTGACAGGATCATGGGCACCCAAGACTCGTGCCTACATGCCTATGAGGATCACAGGCTCGTCTGGTCCGATATCACAGAAAAGCCACTACAGCATAAGTCACCAAAATGGAAAGGCACCAGAACACCCCGTGCACCTCACCCAAAGAACTCATGGGTGCCAACCCGCCTCCAAACTCCCCAGATCTCAGTCTGATTGAGCACAACAGGATGCGACGGACAAACAAGTCCAATCTACAGACACCACAAGTCAAAGCATCCAAAAGGTTCCACTTTTGTGGAAAAGGTTCCACAAAGCAAAGGTCCTTGTGCCAGACACCACACAGCCATCCCACCCCACAATCCACAGCACAGCCCCAGAGTCCTTGTGGAGCCATGACCCGGCACAAAGGGAACCCAAAACCTACGTAGGTGCCTTCAATGTTAATGTATTATTGCTATGTCTGATTGTTTTAAAGATTGCTATATATATATACAGTTATTATAAAGAAAGTGCTCCATGGTGTATAATAATGTTTATAATGTTACTAGATGAAGATACAACATGGGAAGAGCGAAAGAGAGAGAGAGAGAGAGAGAGAGAGAGAGAGAGAGAGAGAGACTTGGGTAAATAGACTGTGAAAAAGAGAAAAACAAAGAGATAGACAGAGACAAGAAAGGCACAGATATGCAGAGACGGAAAGAGATTGACGCACATGCAGACAGACAGAGAGACAAATTTACAGCATGAGAATGGAGGAGAGCAAGACAGACAGTCAGATAGAAACTGTGTGCAAACTCAGGAGAAATTGTAGGTTAAACACAAAATAAATTCAGAATTATAGCTCACACAGAAAAACATGACGTAAAGTTTAAACTAAATGTATGGACTTAAATCTACTGCACACATGGCGCTGTCAGGTTTAAGAAAAATATCATTTGATTTGTGGAAATCTATATAAATAGCAGGATGGTTTTGTCAGTACATTGGTCAGAACTTGCTGATTTCTTTACCTTTTATTACATTTCATAAAAAAAAATCATTAAAAAAAATCTGTCTGTCTGTCTGTCCGTTTGTCTCTCCAGCCAGATTATGTCACAACATCATGCAAAACTGGCTGAACAGAATTTATTGAAACTTTGCCAGTCTTTAGTTATTTCCCTGAAGTTAAACTTGCTCCATAAAAAAAAAAATTAAGTAGAAGTGAAGATATGAGCAATTTTGTGCCAGATTATAAACCGCGCATTTTGACAGCTAACTGCGCGCATGTGTTAAATTGTGGGCGCGTCTTAAATCGCTGGACAGAATTTAAAATGTTGAGTAAAAGTGATGTTATGAACAGGCCTATATATATATATATATATATATATATATATATAATATTAATATATAACACCAATAGAAATTAATTAGAAAAGATAAAGTGAACATTTTTACTGGGATTAGTTCATATTTTCACTTTGGCTGAAATGACAGCGCTGAAGTGGTATAAGTGAATTTTAACATGCTGGAGTGGTTTTAAGACAAAAATTAATCTTTATCCTTTTATCTACTTTTTCTATTTCTCATCTGTGAGACTCTTCGATTACCGAACAGGGAGTGTATTTGTCTGAGCACCAAAGAAGGACAACTTAGTGTAAACAAGGCGTAAACATTAATTTTTCTAGATCAGATTTAGATTCTAGAACTTTTACACTGATCTTAATGAGATGAAATGTCACTAGATTCAAAATCTTGCCTTGAACTAGGTCAATTTATTATTATTATTTTTTTTACTCTTTCCTATTATTTAGCTACTAATATCATATAATGTTACAACAAACAAAAATTTTGTGACATTCAGTATAAAACACTTAAGGGGTTCATCTTTGATGCAGGCAAACGTGTAAATTGGCTTCAACATATAAATAATAAATTATTGATTACATTAAAGCTGATCTGATTATTTTTAGCCTTAACCTTTGAACTATTTCTACAAACTCTTTAATTGTCAATGACAGGTACTAACACTAGTTAGAAACAAAATTCCTTCAGCAGAAAACCAGAATGTGTTTTAGTGAGTGTTTGGCGCCCTCTGCTGTTTAACAGCTGTAACCGACTTAGCAACACATCTGGCATCAAATATTGAAAGAGAACAAAATGATGCTTAACTGCATATTTAGATAATTTTTATTTTTTTTTATTTTTTTTACATTTTTTTTTAAATATAGACATTTTAACTTCAACCTTAAGCCCTGATGTAGCACACCTTTTTTTTTCTTTTTAAAGTATGAATGATTTATTAGGCTCTTAGCTTCTATTAGCTATATTAGCTTCAAAGCTCCTGGGCCAAACCAAAAATGCACAGATATATATATATATATATATATATATATATATATATATATATTGTGACGGGGGCGGGGTTTCGCTTGGGAACCATCATGCTTTGCGGGCGGGGGCTGTTATGTGTTCACCCTGTTGGGGAAAGGTATTTGGTTTAGTGGCTTCAGCCAGGATATGTGTGATGTGTGTGTGTTGTTATGCTGCTGGTTACCTTGTGTGAGTCAATAAAGTACTCCCAGCCATTTGCATTGGGCAGCAAATTAATAACTCGTCTCTCCACCATCCTTTCGGGCGTAAAAACGCCACAATTGGTGTCAGAAGTGGGATGGAGAGTCGCGAGTTAGAGCGCACCCCGGAGGAAATCCGGAGGATCCAAAGAGGCCGCCGAGTGGCGGAGCAGCTGAGGAGGAAGACCCTCCCTGACGGGGCCAGCGCGGGCAAGGAGCGTTGTCGACACTGCGAGCGGGCTGAAGAGCGTGTGGGTGGTCACGACAGCGAACACACCCCGACCCCCGTGAACCAGAACATTCTCCCTGCGCAGTCTTCCGAAGCCCCCGTCGGTAATCGGCCGTCCGAGCCGGCGTGCAGCCGAGTCACTGCGGCACCTAAACCATCGCCGGTGGTCGTTTCGCCTGTGCCACAGATGGACTGCGAGCAGCTAATGGTCGAACAGGAGAAGGACCCGGCGCTGCAGCGGGTATTAGGTTGGGTTAACGCGGGCCAGAGACCGGATTATGCCGCCATTGCCCACCTGGGTCCAGAAGAAAAAGCTCTCCACTCGCAGTTTCCCCGACTAGCGTTGCGGGGGGGCTTACTCTACCGCCAGTGGGAACGGCCGTGTGGCGCTGGCGAATCTTTTCAGCTGCTGGTGCCGCGGACTTTGCGGGCATGTGTGCTGGGGATGGTTCATGGGCACGCAGGTTCGGGACACTTTGGGGTAACCAAGACACTGCGGCGGTTGCGTGCTCGGTTCTACTGGCCGGGTTGTCATACTGATAGCGAACTTTTTGTTCACAGATGCGATGTCTGCACGGCAAAGAAGGGCCCTACCCAGCGCTCACGAGCACCCTTGCAAGACTTTCGGGTGGGGGCGCCCATGGAACGTATGGGCGTGGACATTCTGGGGCCGTTTCCCGTCTCTGATCGCGGGAATCGTTATGTGCTGGTGGCCATGGATTATTTTACGAAGTGGCCGGAGGCGTTCGCTGTTCCAGATCAGAGCGCTTCCACCACGGCTCGAGTGCTGGTGGACGAGGTGTTCAGTCGATTCGGCGTCCCGGAGCAGTTGCACAGCGATCAGGGGCGTAACTTCGAGGCGGAGGTGTTTGCGGCGGTGTGCGAGCGCCTCGGAGTAAAAAAGACCCGCACCACGCCCCTGCATCCACAAAGTGACGGCCTCGTGGAACGGTTCAACCGAACACTCACCACCCAACTCGCCGTGCTTACCAGCGACCGGCAAAAAGATTGGGACGAGCATTTGCCTCTCGTGCTTTGGGCGTATCGTACAGCGGTGCAGGAGTCCTCGCAGCTGACGCCAGCTGCGTTGATGTTCGGTCGCGAGTTGCGCACGCCTGTGGATCTAGTGTTCGGGTCCCCCCCACAAGTGGATTTACCCACGAAACCAGGTGTGGAGTATTTTTGTTTATTAAAAGACAAACTGTTCCGTGTCCACGAATTGGCGCGTAGACACTTGGCGGACGCCGGGGTTAAGCAGCGCCGTGTGTACGATACGCACAGCCGGGGACGAGACTTTGCTGCTGGGGAGCAAGTTTGGGTGTATTCCCCCGGAAGGAAAAGGGGGCTCTCACCTAAGCTTATGTCGCACTGGGTGGGCCCCTGCACGGTCGTCGCACAGCTCTCTGACGTGGTCTACCGGGTACGGTTGGCGGGGCGGTCGCGACTGGTCGTGCTCCACCGGGATCGTCTGGCTCCTTATCAGCCCCACGCCAGGGCATCGTCGAATGCTGTGGAGGCCAGTCCGCCTCAGGAGGAGGGCGACGGGCCCTCTTCCTCCGCAACCAGACTCCGGCGTTCCCAACGCCGGCGCCGACCACCGTCACGTCTGTTGGACTGAGCCATGGTGACCGGGGACGGTCACAGCTCGGGTGGGGGCAGTGTGACGGGGGCGGGGTTTCGCTTGGGAACCATCATGCTTTGCGGGCGGGGGCTGTTATGTGTTCACCCTGTTGGGGAAAGGTATTTGGTTTAGTGGCTTCAGCCAGGATATGTGTGATGTGTGTGTGTTGTTATGCTGCTGGTTACCTTGTGTGAGTCAATAAAGTACTCCCAGCCATTTGCATTGGGCAGCAAATTAATAACTCGTCTCTCCACCATCCTTTCGGGCGTAAAAACGCCACAATATATATATATATAAATGTGTTAGTTGATTGACAGCATGAACCAAACCAAGTTTATCCACTTTTATACTGTTTGCATTTAATATCTGTTTAATTTCCAGATGCTAACCCGGTGTGTTAAATGTTTCATGATCAAAGCTAAAGAATGTTTGATGATTAACTGCTTTCTTTCCACACAACATCAGCATGTGAGATAACAGGAATGAAGGCTATCGTATGGTTGATAACGTTTCCTTCCATAAAGCACTTAGGTAGCTAATAAAGATGCGATATGTGACAAAAGATTCCGTCTCAGCGTGGACCATGAACCTGTCGCTCTGCCACATCACCAACACCGACAACCAGCACCATCGTTTACTGCTGTGAGTTTATCACTGGATAATATTTCACCAGCTTTATTACATTCACACATATATTTCACCAAGTGGAACAATGTTGTGTGGGGTCAGCTCTGATACTGACGAGAGAGAGAGAGACAGAGAGACAGACAGACAGACAGAAAAAGTAAGACAGAGCCGCTCCAGACAGGAATTAGAAAGAGAGAGAGAGAGAGAGAGAGAGAGAGAGAGAGAGAGAGACAATGATAAAGAAATATGCAGATATAGACAGAGGGACAGACGGATACAGACAGAGAGATAGACAGACAAACAGACAGAGCCACAAAGACAGATACAGACAGACAGACCCAAAGAGAGCCAGATCAGAAAAAAAGACAGACAGACAGAAAGAGTGGCAGATACAGGCAGACAGACAGCTAGAGACAGAGGGAGACAAAGTGAGGCAGAAACAGACAGAGCGGCAGACAGAGACAGAGAAATGTAGACTGATAGACAGATAGGGACAAAGACAAAAGGCATTTTGCCCATATTAGTAAAATAAATAGAGCATTTAAAAACAGATACACACTGTAAACAGATTTTTCTCAACTTTATTCAATAACTAAAATGTAATAATAACAGTACATGTGTACGTGTGTTTATATACAGTAGAATGCCTAATAAAATGTCCTGTTATTGTAAAATAAAATAAAAAAAAACCCAGATGATATAATGGTGAACAGAGAGAGCTCAGAATGCACAGAATTAATGGATTTAAATGAAACTTAAGGTTAAAAAAGCAACTGGTCCAAATCATAATTGAACATGTGATAGTACAAAAGACGGCCCAAAAGAAGGAGTCTGCTCTGTAAGGAACAGAGTGTGTGAGCGGAGCGGGGTGAGTTTAGCATGTTTGCTATTTTAGAAGATGGAGGCAAAAGTTTCGTTGTGCCACTCAGGAGCATGAGCTCCCCCTGCTGGTGGTGATGTATTTAATCGCCACACTCCTCTCCAAATGATGAAGATGAATCAGATTGAAGGTCCTTCATGCAAACTCCCTCACGGTATCTACATTCTTAGATAGAGTCGTCATTTAAAAAGAAACGTGTGACCGGATAAATGTTCCAATAGATCTAAGAGTTACATTTTAAGAAGAATGATAGAAAATTACGTTGCATCAACATCATCCAATCATCTACCTGCGATTTATATATGTTGTTAGGAATTTCATCGCCCCCTGCTGGTAATCATTTACTTAATTTTTACTTTGTAAATTTTTACTTATTTTCTTACTTCTTCTTTCTTTATGAAAAAAAAACAGTCCATGTTTATATCATATGGTCAATCAACATAAATCCTTTTTATTTGTGTTGAGCACCTTTAATGGACAACAAGCCAAAGTTACAA
Source organism: Clarias gariepinus (assembly GCF_024256425.1). NCBI lineage: Eukaryota > Metazoa > Chordata > Actinopteri > Siluriformes > Clariidae > Clarias > Clarias gariepinus. Next base: position 29,620,162 of record NC_071114.1, on the reverse strand, counting down.
AGACATGTGTTGGTCAAAAATGACATTGCATTGATATTTTATGTTGATCTTTACGGTGGCATTTCCCGTCGTCTTGGTTTGAAAAGGAACATGAAGCACTAAAGATTCTTTATATCGACATGGACATTATTAAACATGAACAGTGTGAGTGTCAGTCTGTCTGTCTGTCTGTCTGTCTGCTCAGTGACATGTGTGGACTGAAGGCTTGGTGAGAGAGCTGTCTATCTCCAGTGTCATTTCTGCAGCTGGCGTGTGTGTGTAGAGCTGAGTGCCAGGCTGTACGGCAAGCAGAGGAACTCCAGCTAGAGCTGCCAAAGAGGAGAGAGACAGCAGTGAGCTTGGAACATTCTTCATGTTTCCCCAACATCAACAAACAGTGAATTTTGGCAATATCAACATTCTGTCTGTCTGTGTGTGTTGTAACGCCCAAAACAACCAATTCCGAGAACGCTTGAGGAACCCTACACGGACACTGCCTAGCCAAAAAAGTCGCCATTTCAGAAGGGTCAAATTATTGGGCTGCATCAAGCAAAGAAAACAATCAAGTCTAATATCACTCATTAGAATAAAATGCTTCAGTTTGCTATTAAGTTTAAAGATTGGACTTTGGAGCAATTTAAAAAAAGTCATATAGTCTGCTGGGTAAGAAGGGAAGTGCATGGAGTGATGCCTGTTTTTTTGTGCCAGAGAGTGTGGATCAGTAACACTGCCTAACATCGTATATTAGGTTAAAGAAGTGAAGTAAGGTTCTTCATGTAGAACTTTACACAGTTGCTCCTCCCGAAGAACATTTACAATTGTATGTACAACTCTACAAAACAGTCCCTAAACAGATTTACTGTAGAGCCGTCTTCCTGGGAACTGTTACGTGTTCTAGTAAAAAACCAACATCAGTGTCTCCCTTTTAAAAATCAGTCCAATTTGAGCCATTTTAGGATGCTAAGAGCACATAAAAATCCAAGGAACTATTTTATTTAAATCTCTGATTTTTAGTAGTTATAAAAAAAGTATAATTTCAATAATTATGGGTTTTCAGTTTCCTAAAATAGTTCTGCTTTAAACGCATTTTGATATAATCCTACACATATTAGGAACTCATCAAAGCTTTTTATGACCACAAATTTACCAGTTGTTCTAGATATATATATATAAAAACAAAACAAAAAAACAAAGTTATAGATACTTAGCATTCTAAAGTTCAGTTATCCAGCTTGGGGTTTGTATTAAAGATTCTATGCTATTCTATTTATATTCTATCTGAGCAATCAGACAGCAGGACAAATTAAATCCTTTAGGATCTTTAGGGTAGATATGGGTTCTTTGTCTTCTTAAAGAGTTTTAGATGGAAAGCTTTTTTTAAAAAAAAACTCTACACAAATTTAGAAATAAAATTTCTGTAATTAGCTAAGAACTTCTGGACCACCACCATAACCTTCAAGGAACCCTACTCCACGAGTATAAACTGCGTGCATCACTGGAATCTGATTCTGTTGATTTTAATTTAAATCTGTGTTTTATTTCCAGCAGGGACTCACAGGACGGTACAGGGAGGATGACGGAGGTGAAGTTTGGCAGTGCTGCGTGTTCTTGGTGTAGATTTCGTGGCAAAACCGGATCAACAGGGGGGCTGAACACAAGCTCTTCTGGGTTTGAGCCTGTAGAAGATTGATGAGGAGAAACACTAATTCAGGGTCAGATATATAAAGGACATCTTCATTTCCATCAGGCTCTCAGCAGAGGAATCGCAGTTCTGCATGCTTTAACATTCTGGTTTTTGGGAAAAAGGCTTAATACCACAATATAAATTAAATATATTTTTATTTAGCTAATGAATAAACCAGGAAAAATATTAAGGATTAAACCTGCAGAAATTCCTTCTGGGGAATTTTCTCTAACAAAAACAAGCAAACAATAACAAAAAAGATAATGTTTTCTTTTCACCTCAATGTAGTTTAATGGAATTTAATGGAAAATATATTTTTTTAAATAATTAGAATTCTACTTGATGAATAAGTAGGATTTGAATGACCATTTGATTTTTATCTTATGTGTCACATATTGTGACAAATCTAATTTAATTAAAGTTCTCATACAAAAAAATAGTTTTATTCTATTCTGCCTTATTCGAATTTTAAATACACATTTTATCCTATTGCATTTATTCTCATTGAAATTCCATGTTTTATTATTACTATTATTATTATTAAAATTGTGTAATAATACTTTATTTAGTATTTTTAAAAAATGCCCTTTTTGTTTATTAAATTCTTTAGAATAAAATAATTCCATCAATGTTTTACTTAATATTTTTATGTAATAATGGAATTTATGTTTTTTTTTTTGCATTTTAGTTACTTTTCCAAAATAATAATAATAATAATAATAATAATAATGAAACATTCAGTAATTTAATAAACAATTTGATAATTAATTACACCTACTTGTTTACTTATAGCTCTTATCTTTTGCTCATCTTTTGTCAGCAATATCTATCTGTTAGATGGAAGCTGCTCCAGATGTGCACTACTGTATCACTGGGTACCTGTGGCTGACTCTCCGAGCAGCATCTCCTGCAGCAGGCTGTCCATGCTGGCTTCTCCTAAGAGGCGGGCGAGCTGGAGCTGCTCTACCATGTGCCAGGCGGTGCCCTGCAGAGGAGGCAGCAGCAGGAGAAGTTCCCCAAACCGGCCACGCTGCTCGCACGTCGCCTCGTCCAGCAAAACGTGAGCCTGGAAACGGAGCCTGCGCACCATCTGAGAACACTCCAGCCCCGGGCAGTCTGAAAGCACAAGAGGGAAGAAAATGATTGCGGGAGTCAGTATGCATCATGCTTTCAAATATGAGATTGTAACTATGTATATTACGCATTCACATGAAAGATGCACAAATTTAATTATACATACTTTTTCTGCAGTTAGGTTTGCCAAGTGGTAGGCACTCCGATTACAATTGTTTTTCGCCAACAAATATGATGTTTAAATGATCAATAAACAATACATTCTTTTCCTGTCCAGCATCAACACCAAGTAGCCTAATGTGCATGTCTTTGGACTGTGAGAAGAAACTGGAGACATGGAGGAAACCCACCAAGCACAAGAAGAACATGCAAACTCCACACACACAGACGCGAAGGCAGAACTCGAGCCCTTGACAGGTGCGAGGCCACAGTGCTAACCACTAAGCCACGGTGCCACCTCACATAAAAACAAACCTACAATATTCAGAAAATATATTAGCACAGGTCTAAAACCGATTACTACATAAACCTTCAGACATATTATGACCCTAAACATCATAAGTTTATTTCAAGCTGTTTTTAGTGGATGACGAGAATTCTGGAAAACCTGACTATTTTTGTGTATTGAGAGTGGAGCGAAGTGTTTGTGTAAGCAGCTCTCTCAGACGGAACCCGGCACTCCTCGGCCATTTTGGCCTTGATTTTATAATCAGACAGGAAACGGGTCATAAATTCCAGAACTTTCCAAGTTATTAATAGTTTTCCCCAAGACACCATGAAACCGCATTCAGAGCACGATGCTTTTGGAAAAGGACTGAGGTTGAGGAGAGGTGAGGTAACGGACAAACGTGGGTGACCCGTGACTGACCCGGAGCGAAGAAGACGATGGCCCTGAGGCAGGCGAACTCTGTGTCGGTTATGTCCAGCTCTCTCAGAGGCCTGACCAGCTCTTCTAAGACACGCGCTGCCAATTTGGACATCTCGATCTCTGGACCATTTACAGGGATGATGAAGTCATTTCCTGTAAGGGACGAATTGTGAGTGTGATCCATGCTCACATAAAGAGACACTCAATGCTGTTAAGATGAAGTCTACAGCTGTACATTACCCAGCAGGATTACATCGTTGTAGGGTAGGGACCGGCGAGCCACGCCCAGGATGAGGTGCTCGGCTGAGTGAGCTCGTAACAAGCTGACCTGCGAGCAAACAACACAGACGTATTTATATTTAATTTATTTATATACACATATTAAGGATGAGATGAAAGCAAAGTGCTGTCATGTGTTTTATTCCTCTTATACCATAAATTATTTCAAAAATTAAAGTTTGTTAGTATACTAAAAAAGCATGCATTGCTTTTGGTAATCCCTGTATAGATACATTAATAGATTAAATTAATGTTGTGAAATGTCTCACACTAATCTGGAACTAACAAACTGTGACTGGCAGAGCTGGCAACCGACAGTTAGCGACAGGTGGCTAAAAGGTGAGGAGAATAAACCTGCAGACCATCTCCAGCATGGGTTTACTTTCACCCATGCTGGAGAACGACAGTTAGTCTAATTAACGGTTATTAGAAAACCTGAGACACAAAGTGATACATTTACTGTAGTTAAACTTCCCAGTGCTGTTATGCTCTATTATTACCACTTGTGGAATGCCTCTCGTTCAATCAGATTACTAACTGTCTTATAATAAATGTATATACAGTGAAACCTCGGATTACGAGTAACACGGTTTACGAGTGTTCCACAAGACGAGCAAAGATTTTTAATAAATTTTAACTTGGAAAACGAGCATTGTCTTGGTTTACGAGCACCGAGTATCATGTATCACGCATGCGCTTCTTGATTTGATGCAGAGTGTCACGTCATCACAACTGAGCCAACGATTTTTCTCTCTTCTGCGCTGCGGGTAATCATCTCCCCTGCTGGGTCTTAGTGCTCGTCTCTTACTGGTATAATCAACATGTGTGTGTGTGTGTGTGTGTGTGTGTGTGTTTCTTTCTCTTGCGCTGCAGAGTGTGTGTGTTATGTGTGCGCGCGCGCGTAATTTGACACCGTGCCGGTTCACTCTCTCTCTCGCCTTTAATGTGTTTTAATGTGTCGCCTTTAATGTGCTTCACTCACACACAACCGGCACGGTGTCAAATTACACGCACGCACACACATAACACACACTCAGCAGCGCAGGAGAGAGAAAAACACACACACAGCGCCTGTGCGCATAAATGGAAACCCTTATTTGTCGTGATAAATTTTTCCCCTTTTTTAAGGTAACGTGGAGGTTAATTTGTTTTATTTTTACTTTATATTTTGTGTTAATTATTTTTATGTATTTATTTTTTTGGGCTGTGGAACGAATTATTTTAATTTCCATTATTTCTTATGGGAAAAGTGCTTTGATTTACGAGTGTTTTGGAATACGAGCCCGCTTCCGGAACGAATTATGCTCGTAATCCGAGTTTCCACTGTATTGTTAACTAATTATAATTTATATCTATCTATTTACATTTTATTAATTTATGGTTTATTTATCAGATTTGTGTCAATAAACAATATAAAGGATGTTTTTTAATGGTCCAGATTTATAAATCAACAAGCATTTAATGTCACACATAAACATGGCCTACCCTGTCGTCCACCGGCAGCTCACAGAACTCTGGGATGCGTTTCGCCCATTCCACCAGCAGGAGGAGCTGCTGTTTTATGGATTCGCAAACGTCAGCAGTGCGAGCGATCTTCTTTGCGATAACGTCTCTCATGGGATGAATCAGAGCCAAGAACTGCACGAAGAACACAAAGAAGCAACCACATTTTACTGACAAGCACAAGAGCGAGCGGTTTGCGATGAACTTCTGAAAGTTCTGTGTTGTCTTAAAATATTCAGCATGTGAAACAGACCCTGATGGAAAACATTGCAGGCTCATTTTGCGCTTCATTACTCAATCGTCCAATTAGCTTTTTCTGTCTGCTCACGTCTGTGGTCATGTAGGAGCCTTATCGTTATTACACACACACACACACACACACACACACACACACACACACACACACACACAAAACACCCTCTGGTTCAGAGCTCTGGCACTTTAATTAACCTGGCTGTGATCAACTCGAGTCCATAGTTGCACTGCTGATCTTCTTGCTCTGAGGATTGCATTGAAGGTGGCTTCAGTCTTATCCTGTACAGAATATTCAAACCTTTCCCTGGATCACTTCACGAGCCTCGTCAATGATTCCTTTTTTTCTGGTTATGATGCCTACCTGATGTGTGCTCTCTTCTGCTTTCAGTAGGACGTTGATGGTCAGAGTCCCAACTCCCGGAGCTTCTCTACGGCAGCTGATCCTGTCTCGTTCATTCTGCACAGCTGCGGCAAAGAAAGGGTTGTGTTTTACCATGAATAAAAATAACCATGGCACAAATACATTTCTTTATTCTCCACTGTTTCATACTTTTTTAATCGTTAGGCTGACGTAGTTAAAGGTGCCATATGTCCCCTATATCTTTAACATTCGAACACACTTCTTCTGCAGTGCCCCAAAGTGTGTCTGTTAGTGCACCACCTGCAATAACCCTCTATATATATTATACATTTTAAACTCCATCTGTTTCACTCCTCCTGCAAACGTTCTGTTTCTGTGTCTATGCAAATGATTTTCCACACCAGACAAGTGAACAGCAATAGAGCTGAGCAATAAGTTGGGGGTTTCGCTTATACAGTATGAGTTTACATTACATTAGAATATGTAATAAATAATCCAATTGATTAGTTTAAGCAAAGGCCAGGACAAAAATGGAAATAGAACAAAAAGTTTTTTTGTTTTTTTTTGCACATGCCACCTGGAGACCCATCTGCATGTCTACAATTGACGTGTTTTTTTTAAATAATGATATTATAATAATATTCCCCATTAACCCCAAAATAATGCCTGTTATAATTCTGTAAAACAATAAATTTTCATCTTTTGACATTATATTATTCTTATCCATTTTTATTCTTGAAATTCATATCACATAACCTCAAGGGACACCACTTTCTTTATATGAAGAAATCTTTTTTCAACAATTTCTTTGTATGTGTGCATATTCTTGTAAGATCCTCATATGAGGACTATTGAATATCATACTTTAGCCAAACTTGATTGAGTTTTAGTAGAAGGAGAGTAGTAGGTTTTAATTTATTTTTATGTTCTGTTTTTTTTTTTTTTTTAACCCTGCATTCCTAACATTAGCAAATAGGATGCTTGTGTCCTTGTTTAGCTTCCATTGATTCATTACTCCACCAAGTGCCCAAAAGTGGTAACTGCAATACACGCTCATTAACATCCACAGGGCAGGATTATTCCTGCCCCACACTTACTCCATAAAAAATTTAACTAGGGTAGGAGGAGAAGGAGAAGGAGGAGGAGGAGGAAGAACAGACATTTATTGACCAGGTGGCCAGATTGAGAAGAATGCATGTTGTTGGCTTTCATCTATGAATTGAGCTTATTCCGAAACAAATTATTAGATAGTAGTCTATACCATAACCTCTTGGTTTTATTTTGATGTCATTATTAATGTTGTCCTGCCACACCAAGTGGTCTATGGTCACGAGCCGCTGCTAGGGTTTTACATAGCTTTGCATTCGGAGCACCTTTACATGTAATAAAATCACTGTAATGCATGCCCTCTCTTGGTTTATTACTTTATTATACACACTACGCTAGTTCAAAACTCCACTTTAGAACTGACTTTACACCCTGTCTTACAATCAAACTTACATTAAAATGACTCAATGCACAGAAACAAAGATGGAATAGATCATAATCATAATGCTGGGGGTTTATACTGTTACTTTATACAGTAAGTCTTCTCACTCACTCACCTTCTATACTGCTTTATCCTGTATTCAGGGTCGCGGGGGGGCCTGGAACCTATCCCAGGAGGCTTAAGGCACATTAAGGTGCCAATCCATCGCAGGGCACACACACGTACACACACTCATTCACATATTGTGGGGAATTTTGGGGACGGCAATTAGCCTAATCTAGTCTAAAGCCTAAGTCTTTGGAATGTGGGAGGAAATCGGAATACCCGAAGGAAACCCACCAACGGGGAGAACATGCACACAGAGACGGGAATCGAACCCAGACCCTGGAGGTGCAAGGCGACAGTGCTAACCACTACACCACTGTGCGGCCACAGTAAGTCTTCTTCTGAATCATTATCATGTTCCAAGGCATGTCTGATCTATTTTATGTTTTAAGTGCTTGCCTCAAATAATTCTTAGCAAATATTTTACCATTCTCAGATGTGTTAATTATTGACATGAAAAAAAAAAAAAAAAAACATTTATGGTACTCCTTCTTGCCCTGATTAGTTTATCCATTTTGATTATCAGGAACTTTGAAAGTAGATTAAAAACGCAGCACAGGTTCTCTTCTATAAGATCAGAGATGTGCTAAAAAAAAAAAACAGACATACTTCAGACATACTGATGGCCACTATGGGCATCTCTGTTCTTGGTAATGGAACTGATTCTTAGCATGTGGAACATAACTTCACTGGGGTCCGAGCTGGAACAGAGATTGAAAAATACCAGCTAGACATAGATTGGATACTCATAGAATTGGTCCTGGAACCAAACTTCTCAATAAAAGTTGGTCTCTCTCTCTCTCCTACTCAGAAGCTTTCCAGGGTGTGCAGTGCTTGGTGGGTGGGTGTGGGGTTACTGGCTGCAGAACAGTTGGAGTTTGTCCCAGTAGGTGAGAGGGTCGTCACACAACCTGCGAGTTTCCAGAGAGGAAAACTATCACTGTCCTCTTTGAAAGGGTCCAGGCCCACAGACTCCATTGTTCTGCTGGGAAATGTTGAAGCCTTGATCTTGGCGAAGGCTGGGAAACCCAGAAGGGAATGATTGTGATGGATGGCCTGCCTAATCAAAACCTCTATGGTGAGTTGTTGTTGGACTTCTGCACTAGTCATAGTTTGTCCATAACAAACACCATGTTCTAACGTAAGGCAGTTCGTAAGTGTACCAGAACACCTTGGATCAACTTGTTATAGTCATAGATGTTTCACCTAATCTGAGTCAAAATGTCTTGGACACTCGGGTGAAGAGATTAGCAGAGCTGTCAACTGATCACACACTGGAGATGAGTTGAATCAGATGGCAGAGGTGTACTGCAGGTGAAAAAAAAGCCTTGGAAGCAGAAGTTGCACTTGTGTTGGAAAGGTTTGGAGAAACCTTTCGACAAGCCTCAAAGAGTTTCTGGAAAACCGCTTAAGCAGCTCGGCAGGGGGAGAAGAGACACTGATCAAGCTGTGCTCAGCAAGAGTTCTAAAGTTCTGACTTTGTCAGAAATACTGAAGGCTCTTAATGTTGTTGGAATGTCGTGGTTGACACCGCTATACAACATCACATGGACTTCTGCTACAGTGCCTTTAAACTGGGATAGTGGCCCCCATCTTTAAAAAAGGGGACTGGAGGGGGAAAACCAATTACTATGGTATCACATGAGCCATGGATTCAGGAGGAACAATGCACATGAGTATGGGGTATCGGGCCAATTTTGTGAGCCATCAGGTCCCTGTATACCTGGAGATAAAGCTGTGTTCGCATACTTGATGTTAAGTCAAGCGTGTTCAGTGTGGGGGTTCGGCTTCACCAAGGCTACATCTTATCTCCTCTTCTGTCCATTATTTCAGGGACAGGATTTCAAGGTGAAGAAGGAGTTTGGTATGGAGGTCGAGAGGTCACATCTGGTCACGTTCCCCTTCTGGCACCATCTCAGAAGACCCTTTAGTGTGCACTTGAATGGTTAACAGCTGACCTGTGACTGTGAGGTAGTTTGGATGTGGATCAGCACATTTTAAATCCGAGGCCTTGGAAAAGGACAGCATGCTCCCTTCAAATAAGGGGGAAAACCAAGTGGTCTCGTTTCATTCATGAGTGATGGGAGTGGGAATTGTGAGACTGATCGTATGATAGGTGCAGCTTCTACACTGATGTGGTCACTGTACTGAACCTTCGTGGTGAAAAGAGAGCTGAGTAATAAGGCCCTCACCTACAGTACCCTCACCTATCGTCATGAACTTTGGCAAATGACTGAAAGAACGTGATTTTGAACACAGGTGGTGAAATTAGTTTCCGTCAACCTTAAATTGCACTAAATACCATAGATACTGCATGGATGGTTATTTATTCATTTATTTAATTACTAATTTGTGTGTTATACGTTTAATGTGGGTTAAGTTATAACCCCATAACCCTATAAACCCTGGCTTGGATCAGTTGCATCATTCGGCCAAATATTTATTTGAAACCTGGCAGGTAGTGTAAAGCAGAGTGCGCATTGCGAAAGAGTGAAGAGAGATAAAAATAGATATTAAACCCACCTACGCTGTCAGATTATTATTTAATATTTAAAGGAAAACCACAAAATGCTAGACTAAAAATATACAGTACCAGTCAAAAGTTTAGACACACCTTCTAATGCAATGTTTTTTGGTTTTGTGATAACTATGAAATAACACATATTGCTTTAGGCAATTAAGCAACAACAAGAACAACAACAGTAACAGTCAGTTGTTATGTTAAGACATGAAGGTGAGCTGTTCTGGAGCAGTTCAAATTCAAATTCAAATTTTATTTGTCACATACACAGTCATACACAGTACGAAATGTAGTGAAATGCTTACACGACCGCCAGTGACCTTAAAAAGAGAATTTAAAGCTTGTAATAAGTAATAAATATGAATAAAAGAAATACGATAAAAACTTTAATAAAAAAAATAAATAAAAATAAATTAAATTAAATTAAATTAAATTAAATTAAATTAAATTAAATTAAATTAAATTAAATTTTAACTAGGAAATTTACTTGTTCTTACAAGAACAGTATTGTGTCGAATGCATTTGCAAAAAAAAAAACCCATCAAGCTCCATGATGAAACTGTCTCTCATGAAGACCTTCCCAGGAAAACAAGACCAGAATTGAGCTTTGCTGCAGAGGAGAAGTTCATTTAGGGTAACCAGCCTCAGAAATCACCAATTAACCTCAAACAGCACCTCAGATTGGAGCTGTTATGAAGCAGATACTCAATATCAACTGTTCTAAAGGAGATTATTGTATATTTTGGATAAACGCTTCAATTGTTTTATAGTCTAGAGAGAAAAAAAAATCAGGAAAGACCATGGAATTAGGAGTTGTGTCCAAACTTTTGACTGGTAGTGTATTTTTTCAAGAAGAAACAAATAAACAAAAAAAAAATTCCACAAATTATTTATAAAATTACAACATTGAGACACATCCCTCTGCCAGGACAGGCACATGTCAGTATGATTTGTAATTTAGTGGTTTTATTGCTGGATTGAGATCATCAGGCTTTGATCTGAACAATCATGTATAAATAAATGCGTGTAAAGAGCTGTCTAGGAAAAAAAGGGAAAAATTTTTATGGGGCGTTCAAGTTAAACTGGCTTCAATTTCTGGCGAATAAAAGCGTAAAGGCGATCGTCATTTACAGAAGGCTTCAAGCGCTGTACAGTGAAGAGACTCTTAGCCACAGTTAAGGTTTTAAATGGTAAAGAAGGCCATACGTCCATGAATGATGATCTCTACTGAGGTGACTCAGAACCCACTGCAGTCATTCGCATGAACATTAATGTAGAAGCGAGTTGAACACCTGATCGGCTAAAATCTACAGATAAATGGCTGATAACTTCAGTGAGAGACGCATCTGTTTGTAGGAATGGGCCAGGGGTAGCTCAGTGGTTAAGGCATTGGACTACGGTTCGGAAGATCCCAGGTTCAAACCCCACAACCACCAAGTTGCCACTCTTGGGCCCTTGAGCAAGGCCCTTAACCCTCAACTGTTTAGATGTGTAATAAGATAAAAAAAAAATAATTGTAAGTCGCTCTGGATAGGAGCGTCTGCCAAATGCCTAAATGTAGGAATTGTGCACACAATCGTTCACCTGCACATTGCAGCAGCTTGGCTGGGAGTTATCGCCACATCATAAACTTTTGCATCGAAACATGTGATTGCTTGCCGTCTCACCTTCTTTCCTCATGCCAGCCCTAAAGCATTTCCTTAGTCTGCAGTATCGACACTGATTCCTCTTGTCCTTATCCACCACACACTGCCTGCTGAACCTGCACGCACACACACACACACACACACACACATTTACTGTAACTTAACCAGTCCAATTTCAAGTGATCTTTCAAATCTCAAATCTTCCCACATCCTCCTGGATTCTGACTGGTCAGAAGGTGTTGATTAATTTTCTGTAACAGCAGCTCAAACAGAAGCAGAATTAATGCAGCAAATCATGATAACGTGCCGTCCCTTTTTTTTGTCTTATCAACATGAATAGATAGAAAGGTTCTTTAACACATATTAAAAAGGAATCAATTGTCATGTTTCTATAGTTAGAGGGGAAATTCCACACTTCAGGATGAGTTGTTACAGGACTGTAATCAAGAACCTTGTGAAAACAGTAACTCTGCTCCATCACACCACCTTGTAGTTGTTTATTTTCCTGTAACTGCATGACACCAACTGTTAACTCAAAAGTGTGATATCTTACCTGCATGTGTAGGCGTGGTTCTTGCGCACACTCCGTCTGAAGAAGCCCTTGCAGCCGTCGCAGCTGGATGCCCCATAGTGTTTCCCAGTGGCCTTATCTGCGCAGATGGAGCACAAAGGCGCAGAGGCTTGGGGCAGCCCAGCCGTGGCTACGGGGGACGGCTCGGGCCTGAGCAATTCTGCGACATGAAAAATTTTTTAAAGTTTTTTTGGACATTTGGATGGACATTTTCACCATCTGCACTGTCCTTCTGATGTACTTCCATTATCGATCCCATACGCATGAAGTCTCCTGTGTCCTGCCTCTGTGACTACCATCGCATTGCACTCACACCCACCATCATAAAGCTCTTCGGGAGAAGTGCTGCTGGCCCCAAATACTGGTGAGGAACCAACATCCTGTCTCTGAACATGAACAACACTAAAGAGATGGTACTTGACTTCATGTCACATTGAACACTGTCTATACTGACCAAACAGCTCATCATTAAATGGTTTTCTCCTGGAGAACAATCCGGTCTGGTCCATTTACACCAACACTATACCAAAGAAAGCCCAGTAGCATCTCTACCTTCTACTGAGCTTGAGAAGAGCCCATCGCCCTCCTCCCATCCTCACTATGTCCTACAGAGAGACTATAGAGAGGATCATGAGTAGGTGCTTCAATGCTTGGTTTGAAAACTGCACTTTCTCGGCTACTGAGGGGTCTCTCTTTCCTCCCTAACATATACCACATTACACCACACTGCATCCACTAAGCCACCCGCATTGTGGAAACACAACTATTGTACCACACAACCAGACTGTGTAAGAATTTCCACCACAAGCCATCAGGCTTCTCAACGTTCAGGGACATTTCACTCTTCTTGCAATTTCTTTTTGCACGTTCTTAAACTGACTAATAAAATACTGCACTAGAAACTTTATTGATCTGCATTATGGCTTCCAAGCAGCATGTCATGTTTACACTCATCGCACAGATTCTTAATATATTACAATATCTTGTTTAGCACTTTTACTCACATTTGAACTCAGTGTTTTGTCTTGCACATTGTCTTGTTTACAATATTGCATGTTTGAACTCATGCAATTTGTGTAGTTTAGAGTATTTTAGTATAATTTCTTTTTAGATATGTTTGGTCTCATGTAGGTATATGTTATTTTAGGGATCCTACAGGTGGGTTGCGGGGTGGAGCCTCTGTGAATCGGACTTCCCATGGGTGCTTGATCGGATTGGGATCTGTGGAGTTCGGAGATTAGGTTGATGGGCTTGGGCTCTTTGCCTGCCAAGCCCCATATGCAGCTGGCTGTGATCCACTGGGTTTTCTGGTGCCAGAATTGCCTTTTTTAGCAGTTTGTGCTGCATTGTGCTGCTTTTCTGTGGAATCGGAGCAGACGGACTGGCTTTTGGCCTACGCTGACTTGGGTGAGTCTATGGGATGAAGTTCTACGTTTATTTATTTATTTATTTATTTATCTATCTATTTTTTGCTTTCACAAATTCTTTAAATTTGTTTAATTTGCAAATTAAACTCTACATCTGTATAATCTAAACAACATTTTTCAGACGGAAGACATTGTGGTTCTGTAAAAAACAAAGTTATTAAATAGGCTCCTATGGTGTAGGGTTATGACAAAAATTAGTGATTGAAATTACTTATGATGACAGTGTTGAAAGCTGAAACTAACAGCTGAAGACTAAAATGATCTCATAGAGTCTTTGAAGTTAAATATGTAATAAAGGGATTTAACAGGTTCTCTATTGTTTCTAATACAGATGTTCCACTTGTGGTGGTGGAATATTCCGTAATAAAATTAAACCATTACATGTTAATGGAGGATGATGAATCATAGGAATTTAGTGCTTAATTTTGCATTTTAATTCAGTAAATATAAATTATATATATATATATATATATATATATATATATATATATATATATATATATATATATTCAGTAAATAAGTGTTGTATTATAAAGTGGTTAATTAATTACAATTATAATAATTATAATTTATATATATATATATATATATATATATATATATATATATATATATATATATATATATATATGTAACGCCTGTTCAAAAGAAATTATTCAGAAGAATTACTATTTCACCACTAAATTAAATGAAAAAGTGGAAATATATCAGTAAAAGTCAAAATCAAGATATTGATATTGTGTATTATCCACACTACTATATGCCCTTTAGTGTCCTGTTTTGCATGGACCCTGAGAAAGAAGGACTTTGCGAAGTTAAACGCTTTTAAAATTGAATGTTATACAAAGATTCTAAAAATTGGGTGGAAACAAAAGGTGACAAATGAAAGAATCCTAAAAGATCTAAGGCAAGAAAAAACTAATGGTGAAGTTATCAAGGAGAGAAAATTGGGTTTGTTTGGGCATGTATCCCTGATGGGAGAAGAAAGTTTAATCAGATTGATGATAGAGAGAAACAGAAATTGGAAACAGCGAGTAGGAAGACTAGCAAGAAGATGGATTGATGACATCAAAGAATAGCTTGGAGTAGGAGAGTGGACAGCAATAAAGTGGCTAGGGAAAGGAGAGGATTCTGGAAAATATCAGGGTAGGAATGAAAATAGATGGACTACAAAGGTTCACAGACAGACAGACAGACAGACTGACAGACCAGGGAACACTACGTAAATGTGATACCATGGATGAAACATTAGTCCATCATAATTTACACTCACGCAGGTTTTTGGGTGATGGGAGAAACCTGGAGAACCTAGACACCTGGAGAACTTACAAAAACTCCACACAGACAAGAACTCAAGTTCAACCAGAGACCCTGCAGCTGTGCGTATCATCGCTGTATTACTGCAATCAAGCAATTACCTGGAACATACCTCCCTACAGTAAATTCCAGCATCTTCTAAAGGTTGCAGAAGATAAGATTACTGTATATAAGAAACTACAGGGAGCCAAGCGTGACTGTGAGCTGTGGTAAAACCATAAACTGTTGGAGGTACTATAAGAACCAGAGCAGGAAATAGTATAGAAAATTATACTATATATGAAAATATGAACATCGTGTCATGATCATGTTTTGTTTATGAGTAAAAACTGCTAAAAAGTGTTCATGCTTAAGTACGATCAGGTCATTTAATGGAGATATTTATGGTTTGGTAACATGATAACCCCAATTTTCCCCTCCGTATTAACCACAAGATAAGATGATGAGGCAACGATTGTTTTTATAGCTGCTGTGAAATAAATGAAGCAGAGATTGTTCCTAAAATCTTTTTTTCTCAAAGCGCTTCACAACACGAACGCTATGTAAATAACAGAAGGGTTTTGTCTCACCGAGGGGGTATTAGATCTCTGCCTGAAGTTTAACCTGCACCATAAGTGAAATCAGAATGGTGAGTTAAAGCGATATTGTAAACAGTTGTGTATCGGATTTAATAATCTTTTTTAAAATAAGATACTAATAAATTACTGTCTCAATGTAAACAAACACCTGCACCAATAGATATTAATTAGAAAAGATAAAGTGAATATTTTTACTGGGATTAGTTTATATTTTCACTTTGGCTGAAATAACAGCGCTGAAGTGGTATAAGTGAATTTTAACACGCTGGAGTGGTTTTAAGACAAAACTTCATCTTTATCCTTTTATCTACTTTTTCCATTTCTCATCTGTGATTCACTCTCCGATTACCGAACAGGGAGTGTATTTGTCTGAGCACCAAAGAAGGACAACTTAGTGTAAACAAGGCGTAAGATACTCAACCTTACAGAATGGGATTTCTTTGTATTAATAAGTTAGACAGAGAGTTCTGCTGTACAGACAGACACACAGACATGTACGTGGGCTTCAACCTCTAATAATAATAATAATAATAATAATAATAATAATAATATCACTGATTACATTAAAGATCAGCAGATTATTTTTATCTTTAACATTTTAACTTTTTACTTATGGTAGTCTAACTATAAATGGACAAACAGTATGAGATTATGTAATAAAGAAACATATTAAAGGTATAAAAGAAAGATACTGTACAGTTCTGTTATAGAGATAATAATCAGCTAACAGTAACTCTGCTTGATCAGGATTATTTATATTATAAATCAGAATGTAGTTTATTCCAGTTTGCTTTAGGGCAATCCTGTTGCACTTTAACCCACATTGAAGAGTGCTTGTGGTCATGTCACACAAACCTGTGTCCACTGGGAGAACTTTGAGGCTGTCAAACTCCAGGATGGTGTAGCTCGGGTCCAGTGCCACCGTGTAATCCGTCGTTCCCAAGTCCAGCACTCCTTCTGAGATCTTCATGGTGCGATAATTCCAATTCAGACTTCACGGATGAGTGTAAGTTCTTCACTTCTTTAGTCAGTAGATTTCAGAAGGTCAAACCATGAAAGCCACCATGCACTTCACTCCCATCATCATTTCTTTTTTTTTTGGAGATCTCTGATTGTTTACCTTCAGTGTTCTCTGACTCCTACCGAACCTGTTCCACCCAGAACCATGTCGGGAAAGAAGAAGCTGAGATTGCGCTTGTGCTTGTTTGCTCTTATCAGTGGACACAGACTCATAAAGGGGAGGGTTTGGCCATGTAAACATGGCTCAATCAGGAAATCCAACTGTCACATGAACAACCATGTTTCAGGATATAACCACATATTTAACCTCTTTTGGACTTATCTGTACACATACACTGGATTCGGTGTCATGCTGTAACATCTAAAGTCACTGGAGTCAGACCTACATGCCACTTTTGAGGTTTGTCAAAAACAAACAAACGTGTAGTTCCTGTTATGGCCACTAGAGGTCATAGCCTTAGGCAGATCACACGTTAGCTACAATACAGGGTTGCCAGGTCTGTTGTTTTCCTGTAGAGAACAAAACATTTTAAGAGCTTGGAGATGTTATTATTTTAGGAAAAATTATGTATTTTTAAATGCAATGAAAACACTTAAAGCACACCTGTAACTTCCCAGCATGCACCAGTAACTTTGTGAAGTGGTCTCTTTTACTTAGCTAGGCCTATATTAAAATATTAGATATCTTCCTTGAATTGTGGCAAAAAGTTGTGTTACGGTTATTGTTGCATTTCTAATAGATAATCTTTACGTATGACAATATCTGTAATAACAGAAGACTATTTAAGGGGCTTAGAGAAAAACTCTTTAACTTTATATAACACTAACAACCTGCATTTTTACCAGCTCTTATTAGTTTGATTATTTTTACACATTTATTTTAAAATCTTTTTTTTAAACTTAACTTATATAATAATAATAATGATAATAATGATAATAATAATAATAATAATAATAATAATAATACAATAAGCAAACTTTTGGGTTTGGTAGTAAGCCATTAAAATACAGACCTGGCAACCCTTATTTTTTTCTCTCCATTTCTAGGAAGAAGCAGGGGCTTTCTGTTCACCTTTGGTCTGTGTTTGCTATCAGCAATATTGATTAAAGGTAAAAAAAAAATGATAAGGAGATGGTGCATGGCGTCCTTTTTGATTAAACAACACAAAGCAGTGCAGGGTTTTAGCTCTGAGGCTTACTTTAAAAAAAAAAAAAAGAGTATGTCATGCATTTAAGTGATAATAAACTTTATACATGGCTTTGACACAGATATTAAACATTATGTAAGTTTTAATTCCAAATATGGGTGAGATCTGTAATTAACATGATTAATTAAAGTAAATAAAAAAAATAGTATAAATTCCCACATCTGTATACTTACAGTAGGTCAAATCCCTCTTTTTGTGGATAAAAGATATCACTCAATTCTTCTCTTCACACTTTATATATATATACACACACTACCATTTAAAAGTTTGGGGTCGCTTGCAAATTTCTTTGTTTTTGTTTAGTGATTTATTTTCTACATTCTACAACAATACTGGGGATTTCAAAACTATAAAATAACACATATGGAATTAGGTAATTACGTAACAACAACAAAAACAACAGTTAGTTGTTATTTTAAGACACAGAGGTCGGCCTTTCTGTAATAGTTCTTGCAAGAACAGTATTGTCAAGTGCATTTGCAAAATGCAAGACCAAAACCTACCTCTGCCGCACACGAGAAGTTAATTTAGAGTCATCAGCCTGAAAAATGACCAATTAACAGCACCTCAGATTAGAGACGTTATAAAATCTTTACAGAGCAGAAGTAGCAGAAACATCTCACCATTAACTGTTCAAAGGAGATAAATGCATTTTTTAAATGAAATAAAAATCAAGAACCATCATGGAGTTAGAAAGTGACCCCAAACTTTTGAACGGCAGAGTGCAACAAAACAAACTGGAAGTCACCATATGATTTTTTGGATTTTTTTTTTTTTTTTACAGATTACATGTCAGGCCATATGCAAGCAATTTTACAGGGAATATCCATCATGCTTTGGTGTAATGGACTCGTCTGGGTGAGTGAGTGGTACCTCCCTATGTGAATGACACATCAGGCCACAGGTCAAGACCCCACCCTATAACACACACCCCGACCCCTTTACTAAACCCGCTTTACTCCCCACCCCACACCCTCAGTGCATGCGCTCCACTTTTTTTGATTGATGGTTCATAAAAATCTGTCCGTTACAGCTCAGAGTGCGCCATGCTCCGGAGTCTCTCATCAAATTACTGATAGCCATGTCTTACATTTCTTTTTTATTTTGTGTTTAAAATCACTTTACTATTCACTAACTTGTACATTACAAAATGTCATTTGGAGGATTTTATGCTTATGTTTTACACAAGGCTGAAAGAGATTAAAAAGCTTTTATTTTTTTATAGCTATGAGAAAAACAACAACACATGCACATATCAGAAAAATAATTTTATTTTAGCGTTTAGCTTTGCAAATCTATAAATATACACTAATCTGTAATAAGATGTTATTTTTTTTTATAAGGGACTAGAAAAACCTAATTATTTGTTAATGGATTAAAACAATTAAAACAAATAATTTCACATTTGTCACATAAAATGTGATATAAGGACAAAATAATCCAATATATCTAGGAGAAAAAGCTTTTAAAAATTCACTTTTTTTAAATCAAAGTTTAAAGTTTTCAGTTTAGTACTATTATTTTAAACTATTCCTTCTCCATTCACATAAAAAACATAATATTACTAGCAAAACTGTCACATAAAGCAAAAAAACAAACAAACAAAAACAACAACAACAACAACAACAACAACTAGGTAATGTATCAGGACAAAAAGAGAGTTAACATATAAAACATACTGTACACTGTTTTGATAGTTAAGGCCAAATACAACATGCTGAAATATTTCTCTGCTGATATCAGAATAATTTCTGAATTATAATATTCCTTTTAAAAATATGCAAAAAAGTTATTCAATCCACACATAATTTTTTTTTACATAATATATAGTCTTCTAAAAGCAAACTATTTAATTATGAATTATATTAAATTGCAAAAGGAAAGTAAGAAAATTTTTAAGTATTTCTGAAAGTTTAAAAAAGACACAAAAATCATAATTTATTTATTTATTTTGGATTAATAAATTTATTATAGTGCATTATATTAGGACAGGTTACCTGTTTTTATGTGGGTAATTATATATATATATATATATATATATATATATATATATCATATATATTAAATCTGTAAATACAAACTTTATTTTACTTTAAATGCCATTATCTAGTTCTTTCAGGTGACCACTAGGGGGAGACAGAATACAGCATATACACAACGATCCCTTCCCCACTTTCCAAACTGAACACTGTATCAAAGGACATGTCCTAAAAAAGGACATGGTAAAACATGATGGACATGAAGGTTCAAGAAGTCAGGACTGTGCAAGAGTGTTTCAGTGTGGGTTTTTCTAATAAAACACCTGTAACATCTGGCTCAAAGCTGGGTGGGTGAGAATAAAAGGCTTCTGTGAGGTCAAAGAGTCTGTCAGCGAAGCTGAATTTACTCATTACAGGTGCAACGGAGGTGAAGGTACCTGTCCGTCTGTCTGATGTGTTGATCGATGGCTGACGGACGAGCGAATTTTCAGAGCTCGCGTTCGGAAAAGCAAAGTTCAGGACAGTCTCGGCGTTCGACAAACATACATAAATAAAGTTGTTGTTTTGAAAGAATGCTTTTACTTATTCTTTGGACGTTGGTCAGGGTCATATTTCAAGGTTAATCCATAAAAAAAAAAATTTCACTATAAGGTTATTGCATCGCAAATATTGGACCATTAAACCTGTTTATAGACATTATTTATGTCAAGCTTAAATTTGGCAGATTAACACTAAAATATACAGAATTATAATCCAATATGTAGTTTATCAGAGAATTCTAATACTGTATATATGTTTATATATGGAACGTATACACTGCACGTATGTTCTTGGCTAGTAATTCTTCCTACGTCATATTCTATTGAGCAGTAATGAACTGAATGCATTACTTTCTATGTATAAAGAGAACATTTTGTAGGATAATAGTCTTATATCTGGTTAATTGTAAATAAATATAATAAATTTGTATTTCAGACAGGCTTATTTTTGCCAGTGTGAAGCCATGGTTGATTTTTAAGTGCTGTATCTAATCTCATTGCTACTGATGGCTGATGATGGCGGACACCACCAAAGCTCCGCATGCTGGACCACGGACCTACAGGAGGTGATAAAGAAGAGAAGGAAAAGGAATGGAAAGAGAAGCGATAACCACCATGCTGTAAATGAGAAGAAATGACACCGAAGTCATCAGAAGGTGCAGTCAGTCCTCAGCCAGTAAAACCATCAGATCAACACAAGAGAGAATCCGTGGATCTAGCTCAGGTCTGGGGTTCCATCACAACCAGAAGCATAGATGCAAAACAGAGACTATGACAAACTTTAAACTGGAAACAGAAACAGTCAGCCATAATTATTTTCATCTTCTTTGCTGATTTCACTATTGGCAGTGACAATTGCTCTGCTTTGCTTCTTTGACTCACTTCCTGCTATGCAGTGCCCTCGTTTTGGGAGGACTCAAGGGATCCCAAGCATCTGTGGTCTAAACTTAGTTCTCTGCTTTGTACATCCATGATGTGGTGGTTGCTCTCCTGTTCAAGCTGACTGGGTCGGCTATGAAGTCAAACAATATAATCGAGACTGTTATACAATCTGCTGCACTTTTCCCCCCTTCAGTCACTGGTTGTTGAGTTAAGTTTTTAATTTAGTGGTCATGAAAAACTTAATTTGTGGCAACGTATTCTCTATAGCACCTATCCTGTACAGGGTCATGAGGGACCTGCAGCCTATTCCAGGTGATTCAGGGCACTACTGTAGGTGGGGTACACCCAGGATGGGGTGCCAATCCATTATAGGACACAAGCACATAAACACTATGGGCAATTTTTAAATGCCAGTTACCCTAATCTGCCATAATAAACCATATTACCCAGTGGAAACCTGGAGGAACCCTTATCCAGAGGGACTAACATTTTTTTTTTCTTATTCTACATCTAAACAGTTGAGAGTCAAGGAAAGGCCTTTGCTCAAGGGCCCAACATGGCCCTTTTATCGTGATTGTGGGAATTGAACCTAGGACCTTCCGAACCGTTGTCCAATGCCTTACCCACTGAACTACCCCCAACCCTTCAGTTTCTTCAGGTGGTCAGGTTTAGACTTATCAAAGTTATGTGGCAAAAAATAAAGTCAGCTGACGACCTGAAGGTACTGACTGTATGTTACCTTGAGTAACATTTTCTTCTCTGATGGCACAGGCATAAGACTCAGGCGAAAGAGTGGTTCTGGGAGCATGAGGAATAAGTGTGTGTAATCAGAGCTAAATTTTAAATGTTATAGTAAGTATAAGATTTAGTTTAAAAATTAGTTTTTTTTTTGTCTAGGCAGGGTATTGTCAATGTTTTAATATCATTTTATCACATATTCTTGACATATTATCTCATGGCCTCAAGATAGACCATATGGCCAAAGATTTGTGTTCACCTGACCATCAAAGCCACATGTGCTTGTGGAACATCACGTTGCCTACAGTACTTGCTGCTGTAATGTGCTCCACTCTCTTGGAAGGCTTTCCACTAGATGTTGGTTTATGAATGTGTGGATTTGTGTTCATTCAGCTACAAGAGCATTGGGAGGAGGAGGCTCTAGTTTCAATTCCAGGTCATACCAAGGATGCTCAGTAGAGTTGAATAAAGTCAGGGCTCTGTGCAGGACGCCCAAGTTCCAGAACAAGTCCTTCAAACCTTAACAAAGCATGTCTTCATGGAGCTGGATTAATTTTTGGCGTCTTAGTTTCGGTGAAAGGGAAAATAAACATTCTAGATAATTGTGTACTTATGACTTTGTGGCAACAATCTGGGAAAAAAACACATAAAGATGAGATGATCAGGTGTCTGCATACTGCTGGGTATAACGTACCCTATCAGAGTGTTATAAATGTCACGGTCCTCAATATATTCAGTAATCTGATGGTTTTAATATATCATTCTATGGAGCTGATTCATTACATGATGGCATCAATGGTGTATCTCTTATCCTCAAGATATTTATTTTTAGCCTTAGAATATTGTCTCAAGGCCTCATTATATTAACTTTTGGTCTCGATAGATCACCTCATGGTTTCAATATATTATCTTACTGCGTCCATATATATATATATATATATATATATATATATATATATATATATATATATATATATATATATTATAATGGCTTGAAAATCTTTTTTTATTTTAACCTCAGTATACTATCTCAACATCTGACTCTTAATATATATACACTCATGTAAATGCAGACTGGAAAATGCTAAATGCCATTTCAAAGTGAAACATTCCTTTTAGATGTTTAAAGGATTTTGTCTCAGATTGTCTCAGCATAACCTTTAATACTTTAAAAGAACCTCCAGGGGAAAAAAAAGCTTGAATTTCTTAGCATGAAGGTGAAGCTTAGGTCCAAAACAAGGTGATTTTTGCAATATGGTGATGTTCCATAACACTGCAATAATTGTAAACACTCCTACATTATGATCCTCGTTCTCTTCTGTGCAGGATCGCTCGGCAGGCACTCCTCCCGCGGATGAGACTCAGACGGAGAGCCGGCATGAATCAAAGGAGATGAGGAGAAGAAAACTCATTTGCTCATTTCACCCGCAGCAAGGCTGGCTATAGTTATAGGTAATAAGGTGGTAGATAGTATCATTATATCAAAAGGATATGAGGGATGAAAGTATTACAGCCTCACTCTACACTCTGTATCGTCCTGTATCACTCCTCCTGTAGTGGCCTAATGGATAAATCTGGGCTTGAAAACGCAGGGCGGGGAAAAACGGAGGACGAAAATCGCTTCGTAGCATTCAAGGACGCAAATCTTTTTTTCCTTCTTACAATGCAATTCTGTGGATTTTTATCACTAAGGGCTATGACTTTAAAACCTTTTTATGAGGTTTGGATGACCACAGGATCACTGTCTGATTGAGCTGTTGGGTTTTTTTTGTGTGTGCATGTGTTCCTTTTTTTTTTCTTCTTTTAGATGAAAAGCATTTGCCAAAAAAAAGACTGCCCTCCATTAGAAGAAAAAACAACAAGAAAAAAAAACTGACTTTGTAGGTTTATTCCAAAAGAGGAGAGGGATTAAAAAAGCAGCAAAGAATGGTTATAAAAGCATGGCAGCCTTATGATTTAGTGGCGCAATAAAGAATGGAAAGGTGGCCATTCATCATGGAAGCGAGCTCACCAGGAGAGGAGTCTGTCACACACACACACACACACACACACACGAAAATATTAACCCCTAAAACTAACTCGGACCAAAGCCTTTTTTCATACACACCCGCAGATGGATGAAGTGGTGCATCCTGGGAGCTCGGCTCCGATACACGGCATCTGATCTGTCCTGAATGAACTGCCAGATTTATAGAATTTTTTAAAAACTTGACATACTGCGGCCTTTTTGGTAAGACCTTTATAGTCGTCCATCGGTATTGATTTCGGTGATTGCAAGACATTCTTCGTTGTCTGATTTAAACTTTAATTCGACATGAACGGATCCTGATGCATACAGCATTACACAGGAATGAAATTTATAAAACTATGTGAGCAGGTGAAGAAAAGTAAAATCTAGATCAGAGATAATTACAGAATCACAGATCAATCATGGAAAAGAATATAAAAAAAATAAAGTTGTCTTTATTAATAAGAAAATTCTTAATCTGCTATTTATTTAATATTTTATTTACATTGATTTATATCTTTTAAAATAAATCATTTAAATTATTGTATCATTCAAAAAATATATTATAAAAAATATTATGTTTATTAATTCATTCATTATGTTTGTGTACAAAAAGTTGCCCTGTAAAAAAAAAACCTACCTACCTACCTGGCCACCCATCCACCTACCTACCTGCCTACAGTACCAGTCAAAAGTCCACCAAAACAAATCTTCTACAATGCTGAAATCTCCTGTAGGACGATGCTGATACCATGACTACAAATGAGGTAATTAAGTAACAACAAAAACACCAACCGTCAGTTGTTATGTTAAGACATGAAAGTCAGCTTGTGTTCTGGATCAGGTCTTACAAGAACAGTATTGTGTCGAGTGCATTTGCAAAACCCATCGAGCTCCATGATGAAACTGTCTCTCATGAAGACCTCCCCAGGAAAACAAGACCAAAACTGAGCTCTGCTGCAGAGGAGAAGTTCATTTAGAGTCACCAGCCTCAGAAATCACTCGCTCAAGTTCTGTCAGGTTGGATGGTAAACATTGGTGGACAGCCATTTTTAGATGCTCAATTGGGTTTAAGTCAGGGCTCTGGCTGGGCCATTCAAGAACAGTCACAGAGTTGCTGTGAGGCCATTCATTTGTTATTTTAGCCGTGTCCTTAATGTCATTGTCTTGTTGGACGACAAACCTTCGGCTCATTCTGAGGTCCTGAGCACTCTGGAGAAGGTTTTTGTCCAGGATATCCCTGTACTTGGCCGCATTCATCTTTCCCTCGATTGCAACCAGTCGTCCTATCCCTGCAGCTGAAAAACACCCCCACAACATGATGCTGCCACCACCATGCTTCACTGTTGGGACTGTATTGGACAGGTGTTGAGCAGGGCCCGGTTTTCTCCACATATATCGCTTAGAATTTAAGCCAAAAAGTTCTATCTTGGTCTCATTAGACTAGAGAATCTTTTTTTTTTCTCACCATCTTGAAGTCCTTCGGGTGTTTTTTAATGTGTCTTGCACTTAGGAGAGGCTTCTGTCGAGCCACTCTGCCATAAAGGCCTGACTGGTGGAGGGCTGCAGTGATGGTTGACTTTCTACAACTTTCTCCAAACTCCTGACTGCATCTCTGGAGCTCAGCCACAGTGATCTTTGGGTTCTTTTTTTTACCTCTCTCACCAAGGCTCTGCTCCCCTGATAGCTCAGTTTGGCCGGACGGCCAGTTCTGGGAAGGGTTCTGGTCGTCCTAAACGTCTTCCATTTAAGGATTATGGAGGCTACAGGGCTCTTAGGAACCTGTGTGTGGCTTTCCTAATCAAGTCCAATCAGTATGATCAAACACAACTGGACTCGAATGAAGGTGTAGAACCATCTCAAGGATGATCAGAAAAAAACGGACAGCACTTGAGTTAAATATATGAGCGTTTTTCTTTTTAATATAAATTTGCAAAAATGTCAAAAATTTACTTAAATGATTTTAGCAAATGGCTGCAATATAACAAAAAGTGAGGGGTCTGAATACTTTCTATCTATCTATCTATCTATCTATCTATCTATCTATCTATCTATCTATCTATCTATCTATCTATCTATCTATCTATCTATCTATCAATCATACAATTTTAGAATTTCTTACAGTTTAAAAGAAAAATTAAACCCATAACCCTGACAGGTGTTTTGACTTGTTCTTCTGTAAAACCCAGTTAGGTTCAGTTAGAAACTCCTCTAGAACATTTATCTTCAGTTATTTGATAAGTAAAGATACAGTAAATGCATTTACAGTAGATAACTACAGTTCCATTTTTTAAGAAAGAACTATTTTTAAATATGTGCTATTTTTATATTTAATCATTATTGTCATAATAGTGTGATTAAATACTAAAGTGGCAAAAATCAGATACTGCTTGTGAATGCTTCATCGAGTTCCATTGTCTACATGTGGCATGTAACACGTGTATTTCATTTGAACTCGCCTCTCTGCCTATTCAGCAAAAGCAGACTGAGGGTTCTGTTGTGTACAGGAGCATCAACACACGGAGGGGAAAAAAACCCTCCCTGAGAAGGTTGATTGGAAGTGAAAGTTCCAGCCACATGCTCTCGGGGATCCGTGTGATCTTTAGGAGCGGCGTAACCGGGCCGGAGAGTCTGAGCGGATCGTTTGATTGCACCCATATGTAATACCAACCTCTCTTTTAAAGTTGAAAGGTCACGGTGTCACAGCCTGGCGCTTAACGCTGGTGCGTGTACTGTTCATTAACTCTTATAAACCTCAGTTCACTACGTGAGGGAGCAACAGAGCTCAGGTCATGAACGTTTCCCATGAAGAATCCAGCCGAGTTCCTCCACCGTTTCCTCTTTGGGTCCTCACAGGATGCATTTACACGCCGCTCAGCATGGATAAACCATGTCTCCTCTTATGTCCACAGGAAGTGCTCTATACAGTACGTATGGTGGAAACGCTCCATTGTGACTCGACACATGTGATTCAGACTCTCATCTCCAGTGTACTGTAAAATCATCTAAAATAGGTGGTCAGGCTTGTTCCTCTATGAGAACCCTTAAAGATGCTGTCTAGAACATTACAGCAAAGGGTTGTTTTGTCTAACAGAATTGAAAGTAGTTTTTTTTAAGGAATGAAATCTTTTCATTTGTCTCCAATTAAAAAAAACAGCATACATTTTAATGTGTTAATCAGTAAATCCTTTTTCTTTCTTTCTTTCCTTATTTCTTTCTTGATTTATTGCATTATTTACAGTATTTATGTCTTCAGTGGGTGCTTTTAAAAAAAAGTATTTTACAAATGTTGATAATTTATTTATTAATTTTCTTTTTTATTTATTTTTTAATTTTTTTTCAATACTTCATTCTTTTTAACTTTTAGTGTATTCATTTATTATTTCTCCATTACTTCATTAAAAAATGTTTTCCTTAAGTTCTTTCTCTTTCTTTCTTTCTTTCTTTTAATGTTAATTTATTTGGTTTGTTAGTTTTTCTTTCGTTCTTTTTTTCTTTTATTCACCTCATAAAGAGATGCATCTCATAACAATCTCATTAAAAGACTTGTTGCTCTGGTGCAAACCCTTCTTCAGTAGAACTCTGCAATGGCGGGGGTTTCTTTCTTTTATTAATTTTTTTTAATTAATTATTATTATTTTTAATGGAGCTAATACCTTTAAACTATCCACAGAAATATTATACAATCTTTATGGACACACTTAGGTATCTGAGGATAAGAAAACACACACACACACACACACACACACACACACAGGTCATGTCAAATTATGTTGAATTTTGCATCGAGATCTGATTTTATTCATCTGACAAAAACCTGGTGTGCACTGACGGTAGTGTTTTTGCGATATTTACATTAAAACAAATGTCGTTCAGGTTCTAGTGTTCAGCTTTCCAAATTCAGCAGAAAAAGTATGACATTGTGTTTTTTTCCCTCTTCGAGCGGAGGACTGAATACGTCCATAACTGCTAATAAAAGGAAAAACATATCCAGACGTCTCTTGAAGCAAGCAATCAAAAAAGAGAAAGAAAGAAAGAAAGAAAGAAAGAAAGACGAGCTCTTTGGATTTAAGGACCTCTGTGAAGCAGCGTTTTAATTAAAACCACTTGTTCCTGTACTTGTACTTAATGTTTCCCATTAGTCATGTTTGAGGGATTACAGACAGCTCGAATGAAAGTCTGAGGACTGAATGGAAAACGCAGATGTGCGAACAATGCGCCTTGTTTTATTGCCATCAAGCTCGATTAGTAATTATGAAAAATTTACCGCATCGGACAAGGTTTTCCTAAATCCTTCCGCAATTAAAGGCGACACCCCCGAGCCACCTCGGCTTGTGGATTTACCCAGAGCCTGCATGAGAGAGTTCAAAAGTTCTGCCTTTGTATCAGGAAAATGTTTTTTCTTCCCACTTCGCTCTCATTATATGTGTAATTTATGAAAATTACAGTTTTTCAAACCCCATTTCGGCGTCTTTCAACTCAAGGGGACATGCCTCCCCTTCATGCTATCATGCTACACGTATGATTAGCAAGTTATTTTCTGAAAAAATACGTTTTTGTGAATTTGAGATTAGATCACAAAGAAAGTGCTGAAGTAATTAAAAATAAAGTGGCACCTACTTTAAGCTTATGAATGACATGATTATGACTTGAGCATCCGGTTCAGTCTATTCGAGAGTTTAGTTGACCTTTGACCTTTGCCCAGATATCTTAAAGCAGAGGTGAGGCTTCACGGGCACTTTTCTGGCCCTCCTTCACTTGCGATTGCCCGCAGCTGGAGCTCCGCGTCCACACATGGTGAACTTGGCAGAAGATCAGTGAGCTGAAGGAGCATGGCTCGACATTAATTAGGCCGCTCGTGTGTGTACACGCACCGCTGTCTTTAATTACGTACCCGGACTTTGACCTCGCCTTTGCGGTTTTACTTTCCTTTAGAGGTATCCCTGAGAGATCCATAAAGATCCACATGAGAAGATGCAGCAGTGTGTGTAGGTGTAGATACAGGTACAGGGTTAAAGAGGGTTACTGGTTTGGATTCAACGCGGATTAAATGAAACCTCCGTGATCCCGTATGCGTGTAACTACACTACACATCTCCTGCAGCCTTACGAGCACTTTGTGTTAACTTTCACTCTATCCACTAAAGTGTATGAAATATATATATATATATATATATATATATATATATATATATAGAGAGAGAGAGAGAGAGAGAGAGAATAAGAGGGAGAGAGAGATGAAAATGAAGAAAATGAAAACGTAAAAGTGTGACATTAATTAAAAATGAGTGTTTTTCTGCCATAATGCTCACATGGAACAAAATGGATGTTGTGTAGCTTAATGATTCAATAATGCAAGAAATACAAAACAAAAAAGTAAAAAAAATTATACATTAGACTAATTACTATATAAAATGTGTTTATAAATCAGTGTTGTGTTATTAGATACAATAAACAAACAATTAAAAAGAAAATGAAGGTATATAAATATTTAACTATTATTTTTCTGTTGCTTTAAAAAATGATATGAAAGAAAAAAAGAAAAAAAATCAAGTGAATAAACAAGCATATATATAAAAAATTATTTTTGCATAAAAAATATAGCATATTTTTTGCAAATTTTATCCTATACAGGTACATAATTAAATCATATAATAAATAAAACAAACACAAAAATGCAACAAAAAAAAGAACGAAAGAGATAATTTACATATTTTTACATTAAGAAAAATGTATATGCATATTTTGTCTTTCTTGTGACAATAGAAAATTATGAGTTGTCAATGATTTCAGTGCATGTGATTATCAAAAAAGTCATTTTACAGATATCTAATTATTAGAAGGTTTAAAATCGCATTGACTTTTTAAAAAAAACTATTTGACTGGTTGTGTTTCTGCGGCAAAACAACTCACAATTTGTGAAGAGGAAGAGAAAAGATAGATAGGAAAAAAGGTGGAAGAGCAAAAGCAAAGGGGCAGGGATTGAGTAAATCGAATGAGGAGGAGAAGGAGGAGGAGGAGGAGAAGGAGGAGGAAGAAGAAGAGAAAAATGATTCTGTGCTTTGGGCTTGGAAAAAGGTATGAAAGTAATTATTTTTGCTCTTCGAGGTTTAGGCATATTTATGGGGCATTACTGAAGCAGTGGGCTATTTAATGTTATTTGCAGAAAGCACACATTGTTCACATCAAGTGCACGAGAAATCGAGGGCACAGCTGTGTGTGTGTGTGTGAGAGAGAGAAAGATCAGAGGCTGAGCTACATCTCTCCGTTATATATCAGAGAGTGAAAGATGTGCTATCATATATACGACTCGTTTACTACCACTTCAGTCAGAAGACATTTACCTCACTGTATTCACGTGTTACATCAAGAAAACGAGAAAAATAATTACAGCAGATGTGTAATTGGATGGGGATGTTGGTAATAAACTATTTATACTCACTTTATGCATGAGTTTGATTCCAGATGTTTGTAGTCTATAGACAGATTAGTCTGCAGACAGATTTATCTAGTGAATTAATTAATTCAATTCAATTTTATTTGTATAATACGTGCTTTCATTGTGGCAAAGCAGCTTTACAGAATCAAAAGAATATCATGGAAACATTGTATAAAATGTGTGAGAAAAATACGTATGAATCAAAATGATCAAATTAATAAATTAAAGCATTTAGAAAACAAATATTTTAAACATCAGCGCGATTTTTTGTAAAAGCCCCATTTTTGCTGCATTCATTATAAATTATTAATTAATTAATTAATTAAACAAAATGAAACATTAAATTCGTCCATCCATGCATCCATCTTCTGTCTGTAGCACCTATCTGGTGGAAAGTAGTGGGCCGGGAGTCTCTCCCAGAGACCTTAGGGATTCTCATCCATCTCAGGCCATAAGCAGAAACACATGAGTTGGAAATATTGGAGCGAGGTCAGGACTGTAGGGGGGATGTGGCGATAACTCCCAGCCGAGGTCCTGTAATGTGCAAGTGGTGTTGGTGAATGATTCTGTGAACACAGACAGATGCGTTTCTTCCACAAGTTGGCTTACAGTATGTATGGCCTTCTTTAAAACGCTTGCACCGTTCAAAAAGTCTCATCACTGTACTGTGTTCGAGCGGCGCTTTTACAGCTTCATTCGTCAGACATTTTTTTAATGAGTCACAATATTTTAACAAGGTTTGGATGAAAGACACTGAATTGTAATTTCCCTTTTTTAAATAATCATGCAGATCCCACTTTGAGATCCACTGCTGTTAAATTAATCATCATTATTTATGAAATATTTACATTTGGTATCAGTTTTTATTCCATATCCCAGTACTTGGTATTAAGTTAATGGTAATAAGATGGTTTGGTATCAAAATGCAAGTATTATCCTTTGTCATAGTTGTTAAGTGGCATACAGTATGTTCCAATATTTACAGTATATAGACTCAATAATAAGCAGTTTTTAGTAACATGATGATATATATTTTCCTGATGCGTTAACTTATTATTTGGTTGATATAAATTTTAATAAAACAACAACAAAAAAAACTTTTTTTAGGCAAAACTTTATGATTTTTCACTATGTTGATGTAAAACCTAAAACTAAATAGCTGTTCTCTAAAAAGTTTGAGGTTCTATTGTTCTCAGAAGTTGAAAAGTTGAAGAAATGTGGGGAAGATTCTTTAAAATCCTTTTTCCTCTAAATCATATCGTGTTATGTTGGACTGCACAATAGCCGGTGTGGATGGCAGGGGTGGAAAACCTGGGTCTTTCTTTCCTTTTTTCATCTCAACTCCAGTCCAGAACATAAGTGCTGACTCGCGGGACCCACTTACAACTAATACACGGTGTGCTTTCATCCTGTCTGAATGGCGAAATAAATAAAAAGAATGGAAAATGGCTGCTCTCCGGGCTATACCTCTATACCTTTGCTCCCTGGCTCTTTGTTAAAACCCTATCTCTGCTGCTCCGTTGCCCCCAGCTACATTAAATCCCATTAAATTCACCTTCATTAAAGCAGCCCCGTGTCTCCTGCTCGCTGCGGCCCCTAATGTGGGGCCTCTCAAGGACAGAGCGGTAATGAGGCTGGACTGGATTTAACCTTGAAGCGTACAGGTTTTCATTTCCAAATCAATAACTTATGCCTTGAAACCCTTGCGCTAGATCCAGGCTATAATTTTCAGGCATTAATTGTGCGGATTACGTTTCTCCTGCAACATCATGATGCCAAAAAAGCCATTTACGTTTTCTAAGCCGTACATATTCCATTTAGCTTTGATTCTCTCCGTGTTTATTTTATTCCCTCTCTCTCCAGCTCAGATGCATGAGGTGAAGTCTCAGCTTGCTGATCCACTGTCTGTTCATGCTGGCAGGACGGAACACGCAGGACAGCGTTTCGACCAAGTATAATTAAACCAGTTGGGTCCCTTTAAAACTGTATTTATTTATTTTATTTTAATGGCAAACCTGCTGAATTGCTGTGAATCTGTGTAAAATTGCACTACAGTGTCATCATGCACAATAAATAGAATGAAGTAGCAGACTTTTATTTGATTTGATTGATTTTTTTTGTAAGAGCAGGAAGTGGAAAATTATTTGAATTTGATGGAGAATTATGGATGTCATGTGGACAGAAATAGCGTGCATCCATATTCAGACCTCTGACTGAGGTGTGAGGCATAGCTCAGTTATGTGCGGTTCTACTGAGTCCCAAAGAGATATGCGAGGAAAAAAAAAACATTTAAAAAAATGTAGATGAGTGTGAGTATATCCAGGTCAGTGTATGGGGCATCGTTTCCAGACAATTTCAAAAGTCACATTAATTAAATAATTGTTTACAGACGTGCTCTTAATTTTTATTAATGGTATCTCGGCATATGATCATTTTTGCCTTAAGAACTGAAAATTTGCCTCAAAAACTGAAAATTGTTATCGTTAGGATAACAAAAATAAAAGGGAGAAACTTTCAGTTTGGGTTTTTAAAGCAGCCGGTGCCGAGAGGAATCATAAATTAAGGATAAGTGAGGTTTAATGTCTATTTATTACACATTTTACTTTATTTACAGTATAATATAATATAATATAATATAATATAATATAATATAATATAATATAATATAATATAATATAATATGTGTTGGAGATTGGTAATATTGGTGCTATTTTTTTGAGGGGCTGGAACGGATTGTCTGCATTTACATTATTTTCAATGGAAAAATGCGTTTCACAACACGAAATTTCACCTCAAGAACTCGTCTCCTGAAACGGATTTAATTTTTATGCTGAGTTACCGCTGTTACTTAAATACAAAGCAAATGACTGTCATAAATCTTTTAGAAAGGTTAGTTTTGATTTCAAAATAAATACAAATACAAACTCATTTAACTGAGGTTCTTTTTTTTTTTCACCAAATCTTCCCTTCTGTGTCATGATTGGCTACAAAAATTTGGGCTCCTCTATGATTGGTGAAATTTAAACAGAGCATGAAACATGAGATGATCCTAAATCACGTAGATGGGACTTACTGTAAACTGTAGTGTTTTAAACACAGTTTAGCACAACCTGACCTAACCATGAATATTTATTCATTATTAAACCTCAGTGACAGTGTATTTCAGTTTAAAACATGTTTATGAATCATTTTCTAAAAGTTATTTTTAAAAATAACACTGAGGTCAAAGATGAGGATTATTTTGCTAGTGTAACTCTTTGTCTAAGAGTTTCTGAAGAATGATCTGGAAGTCTACAGTATGAGTCCTTTGGGTTTTTCTGAGATCTCTGAAAAAATGACATTTTTATTCCTTCTATGCATTTTTTCCTCTTCCCATGTGCCTTTAGAGGCTCTGTTTAGTTCTGACCTTAACCCTTAAGATTTATTTTTTCTTTATTCTTTTGCTTTTTTGCATGATATCATCTGGAACATGGAGCAGTATTAAGTGTCATGCTGAAGTGCAATACAATACAGACACTAATACCAAATACATACAGTGAAGATGACATTATTAAATCAATAATAGCATTGTCCATCATGTCTAAGTCTTTTTCACGCCAAGGATGTCTGAGGGAACCAATCAGAGACATTGCTGTTCTCAATAATTTGTTTCCTAATAAATAAAATCATAAACAAAAGTTTAATGAGCTTACCCTTTAAACCAGTGGGATGTTTCCATTACAAGAGAGTGCATCAAATTAATGAAAAAAATTTATAATTTGATTAACTTTGTCTATTTTTTTTTTTTTTTACCCCAAATGTGATAAAACACATACCTTTCAGTTTTATAACACCAGTTTAGTATTCCACAGCATCATTAAGTTGGGCTTAATGAAACATTTCACATCATTAAATGCCCGAGCATGATGATAAATAAACAATAAAAAAGACATAATAGCAAAATTAAACCTATCCAGTATTTTTAAATGTATGGTTCTAAAAAAATGTATGGTTCTACAAAAAAATGTTCTGGATCCAAAACATTACGCTTGGCTAATACTGTACTGTAGGTAATTTTTTGCAGTGTGAAAGTTCTGGATCAAGTGCTATCCTATGAAGGTCATTAAGTCAAACCGGGACTTGTGATGAAATTTCTGGTAAATAAAGGTGTAAAAGCCATTTTACATTTACAGAGACTTGGTACACAGTACGGTGATGAGACTCCCGGACAAGGTGGCTAGGAGTTGACCTTGCTCCAAGCCATTTCCACATGTTTGGGCAAACATTAAAGGAGTTCCTGGGAGGCCAGTGTTTTAGATGTGAAGCAGGCAGTCTGATTATGGGAAAACTTTCTACCTTGATGGTGTTCAAGCACTAGTGAAATTCTTTGATACGTGCATTAGTGTAGGAGGGGTTTATATAGAGAAACAAAGGGAGTTTTTATGCTCAGAACTGTGTTCGGATATTCTGCACAACTTGTAATGTACAGTATGTGCTCCTGAATAACTAGTGTGGAAGCCATGCTGCTAAATTACACCAGCGGTTAATGTGATCGTTACAGCTAGGACTATTTGTGCAGCGATATATTGGTACTGTAATACACTGTAGTACAGATGCATATATTAAGTGTTTGTTTCAATTATTTCCATTTTCTTATTTCTATAACTTTATTTTAATGTTTCCTTTTCCATTTGAACTGAGTCCTGTTCAAAGCTACATCATGCCACTTAGATTTTTTTAATTTTTTTTATTTTATCTGAATGCGATCCCAACTACTCTTAACAAATAGTCAATTTATTTAAGTGTAAATTAGATAAAGTCAGAAATAAAAATAAGAATATTAAAATAGTTCAGATTAGCATTATTGATCCTTCGCTATTATATCTTATGTGTTACAACATGATACGTTTGTGCGCTCATGTAAATACTACGTTTAAAGGTACGATTATTTACAATCACAGTCAATACAACTGTTTAAAACGGCTTAAATTTAATAAAAAATAGGCACTAACATACACGTGTGTAAAAACAGCTTCCGTGAAGAAAGAGCGGGTTGAACATCACATTCTCGCTCCTCGCCGTCACATGACTCCTGTCATCCCAGCATTTCTATAGGAGGTATTAATTTGTCCTGCGGTGATAATTTCTGCCCGACATGTTCATAATGTGAAATATTAGATCTCGTCCTGAGGAGTAGGGGGTAATCATGGAAGCTTAATTTTTTAATCAAATTCCCTCTTAAATTGGGTTTTATTAAATTACACAGCGCACACTTAGGGAGTCGGGCACCGGCAGCGGTGGCACGGTGTGAAAAGAGCTTCTCAGGATAATTAAATAAAATTAATAAAAAGCCGTCGCAGAGTGAGAAGAATGGGCAGGAGGGGAAGCCGGCGGCCATGTCTCTGCCCAGATTCCAGCTCATCTGGTTCCTTGGGAATGCTGCGGTGAAGTAAGGAGGGATGAAGGATTAAATGAAGTGAGGGACTTCTCTGTCACTTACGGAAGATCTTTTATGATCAAAAGTGCGACGTGAAGTAATGAAGGCGGAATATACTTTCGGATGATTATATTAAAGTTGAAATCACAACTTTGCAGGAGGTGGAAAGGCCTGAAACTGTGAAGGTCTTAAATTTATAAAAGAGAATTGAAAAAAAAAAAATGCATTATCCATTATTCATGGAATTTGTGTTGGCGGAGAAAAAATACTGTCATAAATTGGAGGCAGGGCGATGTAAGTGCGAGTTCGATCTTTATTAAAAATCCAAATCAGGCAAAATTGAGGCTTAAACAACACTAGAATATGAAATAATCAGATGAATAAAACAGTGTAGGAAAACACAGGATCTAAAACTCGGAGCAAAAGGAAATATACTATAAGTGAAAATACTGCACAATGTTACACAAAGAAAGAAAAAAAAACGTGTGTGGGTGTGAACGAGGAGCTTAAAGACAGACAGTGTGATTGAAAAGAAAACAGGAAGGAGATGCATTAGAAGTTGGGTGAGTGTTGCATTGTTTGGGATGGATTTGGATCAGAAGATGATCCGGATGTTAACAAGCATGTAGCATTTTATGTCAATTTCTTCTCGCTTTGATGCCACTATTATATTATTCATAACATTATGTAATGTATAATACAGTAAGTCCTCTACATATGAACGTTCGAGTTGCGAATTTTCAAAGATACGAACATGCATTTGAACATGCTCAGTTGTGGAAGTTACAGTAGATCACATGGCCGGTGTACATTGCCACGTTCATGCAGCGTGCATCTTTTGAAAATGCTTGTTGGATAGTGTACAGTACAGTAGAACATTACAAGCCCACGAGGTCCGGAAGCAAGCGTAAAAGCAGCGCCGGTGAAGCTCAAGCTGGTACTGCTAAGAAGCGCCGAGCAACAATGATAGAGACAAGTGGTAAATGGCAGACATTGCTTGTTCTTTTAACATATATCGTTCAACCATCACATGTTTTTTTTTTGGTTTTGTAAGAGTAAAATTTTTTCATAATTTATTGTCTTTGCTTTCTATATATTATTTGTTTGAAAAATTATATAAACCTATACACAGTATAGTGGAAACAACACTTAGCCTGATCTGCATGTCACTGGACTCTGGGAGGAAACCGGGGTACCTGGAGGAAAACCACCAAGCACGGTGAGAATACGTGAACACACACCTGTAGACCCGAGGTGGGAATCGAATCGAACCCTGACCCTGGAGATGCGAGCCCACAGTGCTAACCACCATGGACCGACTATACAATTATAAAATAAAAGAATCTTTAACAGGGTTGTGATATGAATGACAGTTGCTGTCACATCCTTAAAGTTGATTATTTTTTCAGTTCTGTTAACATCATAACCCTGTGCAGTAGATTCAGAAATTCACCGGCAATTCGAATTGTAAATTTGCTTCTTGTCTGTTTATAGTTACATAATGCTGTGGGATTAAAGCACAACACATTAGTTCCTGAGTTTATTTAAGTCATAGCAGCTAGAAACAGTTATTACTACACTGACATCTCAAACAAACAAACAACTTATGAAAGTTATATCAATGATAGTTAAAATAATGATTAACTGCAATTGACTAAAATTCACTTTCACTTTTCAACGCTTGAAAGTCAGATCTTTCCCTCTAACTGTTACAAAGTGCTGACACTGGAGACTCCTTCCAAACATACTGTATTACATAAACATCTCCTTACAGAAAACTTCCCCACATCAGCGATACACACGGAAGGACATCAGAACAAGTGCGTTGAAATAATCCAGAGACTTGTAGCTACACCCCTGTCAGATCTGCTGTCTGTTCTTTTTTTATTTTTTTATTCCTTGACACGTTTTCTTCTCCATAAATGCCAGCACATCCAGACTCATGATAGGGGTTTTCTTTCAGCAGTCACTTTTTATTGGCCTGATGTTTTAGTTTTTGTTGAGCCCCGTCACTGGAACACTGACATGCTGTGATTGTGCTGGTTTGTGGAGACACTTTGTGTTATTCTAAGACCTTAAGGAAGTCTCTAGTGGACCACATGGTTACAGGGGCATTCCTTTTAAACCCTCCCCATTCCCATACGGAGCTGGACGCTTGCCATTTATAGTTAACTCCGTGCCCAGAGATGAAACCGATACGTGTGTAAAGGCATTACATACAATCCGTGAGGCCCTGCGGTTTTCAGAGTGGACGTGAAGCACTTATGTCCTGACCACAAATGCTCTCTCCGGAGAAGAACACTGCAGGCTCTTCATGCCATATACTTTAGGTGAAAGGCAGGAGAAGTGATGGAATCAGCATGTCTCACACACCCACGCACCCCCCGGCATAACCAAACACCACCCCCCCTCCCCCACACACAGACAGCCTAAGGTTCTGGCTTTAAGCTTGGTATGTATAGTACCAGTACTGGTGTAATGCTTTTCCACTGCACCCTGCGTTAATATACTGTGTGGTTACTGACTCATGACTATTTACATCCTGCTTGAGTACCCGTGTCTGCGACTATATGTTCAAAAAAACAAATGAAAAGTCGTACGCTCGTAGTTTATTTTTTATTGTGTTAATTTTCCATCTTTTTTTCCTGTGACTAAGACGAGACGATGACGAGACATCACGGATATCAATAAACAATTATGAAATCAGCATGCAATACGGTTGACGGAATAAAGACGAGACTATGTGTTTCCTATAGGAAACGCTCCTGGACGTATGTGCGACTGAGCCTTACTTAGCGACTTAGCCTTACGACTTAGCTTTCCTGTACAATAAAGAATTTGCACAGAATTAGCTAAAATCTTAATTAAATGTCACTCCTTGTTCTAAAAATGGGCAGACGGGTTAACGTAGAGTAAATATTGTCTCTTTCCATTTCTCTGTTTCTCTCAATATGTCTCAGGATCTCTCCAGTTCAGGCCCGCCGTAGTGAGGTCTTGTTTGATTTACTTTACAGGCGGTGGAAATGAAAAGCGCCCCGCTGTGACGTGAAGAGCCTGCCCTGAAGGGCTTACTCAGACCATCTCTGGCTGAAAGGTGTATTTATATCTTCCAGACCAGTAATTAATCACCCTGGTTGCTAGAGCTGGTGGTACGATGCGTGTTTCATGGAGCCTGTCTGAAGCTTGACTTCGTGCTGCCGAAAATAAATGCATTATTGCAGAACCGCAATTAAAACCTCGATTTAATTCGGGCCAGAGAGACAGGATGTGCCAGATCCAGTGCTGCTGATGTTAATTAGCGTCGTCTAGCTTGGAAGATTACGATTTGTTGAATGTCTTGCCGATGATAGACCTAAGCTACAGTCGTAAGTGTTATCAGAATGTTATTTCAATGTTAATAATCACGTACATACTGTAACATTAGCTAGGAACCAAAATCAGACATGCACAGAGTACGTCACAGACATGTCTCCTGTCTTTACTTTAAATGATCCCAAAGGAATAATGGGCATGACATGAAATCGTGTCATCTCTGGAGTATTTATGGAATTCTTACTAATTCATACTCCTGATTCTGACTTTGGTGTTGATCTTTTTCCCCCCATTGTGCTTTAATCCAGAGCACTGTTTGTACTTCTTGGTAAGCGTTTCTATCTTAGTGACTCAACTGCCTCAAAAGATGAGTAAAGTTTATATTGCAAAATACATTTTCCCATTGAAAACAATGAAAATACAGATAATCCGTTCCAGCCACCCAAAATATATTATCAATATTCAGAACTATATTCATATTTTTGCATAAAACAACTAT
Organism: Clarias gariepinus; assembly: GCF_024256425.1. Classification (NCBI taxonomy): domain Eukaryota; kingdom Metazoa; phylum Chordata; class Actinopteri; order Siluriformes; family Clariidae; genus Clarias; species Clarias gariepinus. Next base: position 29,580,466 of record NC_071114.1, on the reverse strand, counting down.
TACAACGTTTAAATAAAGTAGACTTGTAAATAAATTAAAATATGAAATAAATGGACATTAAACCTCACTTAAGCTTAATTTACGATTCCTCTTAAAAAACAACCTGAAAGCGGCTCCCTTTACCTCTTGCTACTCCTGTTGCCGTCCTTGATAACATTCTTGGTACCCATGGTGCTGTGTCTTAGCTAAATCTTGCACAAAATGGAAAAAAAAAAAAAAAACAGGCTCCCGGACAACTTGGTCGGTTTGGCTCAGCTCGCTCGCTTGTTTGCCAAAAATGCTTTGTATGCTGTATAGAATTTTTTATCAATGCCTGAATTCACACTCCTGATTCTTTTTTTTTTTGCTGTTGCTCTACTTATCCCTGATTGTGCTTTAAAAGCAGCACTGTTTGTAATTCTTGGTAAGGGTTTCTATCTTAGTGACTGAACTGCCTCAAAAGAGTTCCAGACACTTTCATGCTTCTCCTTGTGTTGAACTTTTTAAAGGCACTGATTTCCTCTCGCCGTTCATGCCACTGGCAGTGTACTTCAATTCGATTACACTCAGCTAGTAACCGTGGGTCGGAATGCCAATTCAAGAAGCAGACCGTGTAAAATCTGTCGTTCCGCTGGCTGCCAAACAGAGCAGGTGAGAGGACACACTCCTCGGGCCAAAAACAACAAACTGTTCTTCCCTTTATCACAGCTGTATTGTTTAAACATCTGTATTGTTACTGCCAACCATCTACAACTATTATCATTATTAACTACAGTATACAACAGATAATAACAGCACTGGGATGTTTAAGCATGTGTTTATGTGGTTAATGACACTAACTGTGGGTCGCAGCGAGGAGAGGAGAGACGAGAGAGGAGACTGAGGAGAGAGCAGCTGCCTAACAAAACCCACATTCACAACCAGACACAGAAGCACTTTCAGTTAGAACATCAACACATCTGATAACGTTATGCAGTAATCACTTCTACTGTACAGTAAATCATTCCACATTGCCTCGGAACCGTTTTACAGCTAACCAGCTTCTAACGCAAGGCTGAGTCCCTCTCTAACCCCTGATCAAGGGCACTACTGTACGTGCTGTGTGGAACAAGGGACTAAGCACCCTACATAATGCACTAGTTTCCCATTTAACGCTATTTGGGATTGAAATCCTGAACCAGAAAGTTAGCTGATATTCTAAAGTGGAATAAGTGGAAATATAAAGCGAATCTTGTTTCTTGTATCAGTTTCTCAGGACTACTTTTACCCCGTTAATTACTAACTGTTGGTCGCTAAAGTACCTGCTTAAATAAACAAATAAATCATAAATAAAATTTAAAAAATCCATTCGTATAATTGTTGTATAAAAGCAACATCACACTCAAGGTCGTGCTGTTGTACTGAATATCAGCATGGCCGTGATATCTATGTTACTGTATAAAAAGTATTATAGTGTACCCTTTAATAAAAAAAAAAGCAGTGCAATTTTTAACAATTCACTGTCATAGAAGAGAAATCAAATTCTTCAGGATGTGCTGTTATTAAAAAATATTATGCTTATTTTACAGTAATGTCACTTCATCACAACATAATGTCATTAATTTCTCTTCTTCGATCAGGGGTTAAGGTGTTGGACTAGTGATTAGAAGGTTCCAGGTTCAAACACAAGTAGAATTGATGATGAAATGATAACTGCATACATAATAAAAACAAATAACAAAAGTTATAAGTTTGTGTGCTAGTCTATTATTGGTTGGTTTGGCTGCTAAATCTTTTTAAATGCCTCCAAAATGTTGCTTTTGGGAATAAAAACTATTTTTTAGGCCAAGAAACACCCAATGATAATGACACTGATGCGAAGCATTTTCCAAAGAAAATGCCAAAAAGATTTGAGAAATGCAATAAAATAAATATTTTCTCTCTTTTCTTTCCCCCCGTTCTTGTATTTCCACATTGGTGATGATCCTGAAGTGGTTTGTATCGCAGGTGCAGTGGGTGTGTGCAATCCGAGGCCTGTCGTGCTGGCAGGAGATAAGAAAGAACGTTGAGAAATCCACTGACATGTCGAGCTTATGTGTGTTAGCTTATAACCTTTTATTAGACTCTGTTTAAAGCGTTTAAAGCGCCGCAGCACAGTTTATCCTCAGAGTTCACCAAACTGACAAAGAGGGGGGAGAAATCCTCTAAAGGGCTGGCATCTCATCCTGAAACCAAAAAAAAAAAAAAAACGATGGAGAGATAATTATCACGAAGTATAAACTTTGAAATATCATTATTACAGCGAGCCATGTTGCTTGCAATAACAATCTGACTTTCTATTTAGTCTGTTACAAATCTATAATTTACATTGAAAATAAGGCCTGCATGTTCCGAAAGAGTCGGGCCAAGGAAAGCACGAGAGGAACGAACAGCTGTAGGTGATTAGAGGAGGCCTCGGGATGGCCAGGGATTCAAAGTAAACATGGAGCCTTTCCACAGTCAACAGCATTTACAAATGTAGAAGAAGGAAGCTACTGAATTTGTGAAGAATGTGCAGAAGGGATGGAAAGCGTGCAAGCATGAAGGCAGCAGATGGAGGAAATAAAAGACGTCGCAGAAATGCGGCGAACGAGACCGTCGGTTTGTTCGCTCTGGCCACAGGGAAAAGCGTTCAGGGTCAGCGCTCACAGGTTTACGTCTATGCTTCTATCCAGTGCACTGCTGTCATATTCCCCAAGCCTTCAAGGCAAGTGTACGTTTTAAAAGCTAGATTTAATTTCTTAAGACATGGCGGTATAATAGAAACCATGTTAAAGCCCTCAGTCGTTAAAGTCGCAGCATTTTCGTGCACTTCTTTTTATCTTTTTTTTATTTCAGCTTTTTAATTATTTCAATCATATTATCAAATTATTTTAATCACATTTAAAAACTTTCAAATACACATCCACGTTTCACGATTATTTAAAGTTTTCTATTTTGTTCATTTGAATTTTAACAACACAAAACGGTCAAATATATTCTAAAGTCTTCTTTTTGTTTCATGAACTGACCCAATAATGTGTGACATTAACATTAGCTTTTTCTTCTCCAGACCACCCGCGAGAGTTAAGCAATTAAGTTTACCCTGAGATTAATAAAGTACTTTGAATCTTGAATTAGGTGTTTAATCTTGTTCATAATTAGGTGCTGGACATTACGACCAGGTTTACCCTCCAGTCGCCACTGGGATTTTGATGACTTTAGTCATTTCAGAATTATTCTGTTTATTCTTAAGGCTTGTTTAGACATTATTATCATATTATTATTATTATTATTATTTACACATCAAATCAAAGTTGAATATTTTCCAGTAACAGCACATCCTGATGCCTTTTTTAAAAAATTTTTAGTTATTACATTGAGTTAACAAGTTAGGTCTTAATGTCACTTACAGTACAGTAATTGTAACTTATTATATCAAGGCAGGTATTGATGTTAGTTTTGTAACAGAGTGCAGCAGATAAAATGTATAAAATCTTACATTTCTGCAAAAATTGGTTGATAAATACTGTATCTTCCTAATCCTTCACCACAATTAAGAAAGTTTTGCTATAATGAAGACAATCCAAGCTGGTTACACAAGTTGTGAAAAAAAAAAAAAAAAAAAATGTATTTTTCTTACTACAAAAACCATGCTATTTCTTACTACGTCACAAAATCATCATTTACTGTAAATATTCTAAAATAGAATCCAAATGTTTTTTTTCCTTTACATTTACACATAAACTAGGTACAAAAATATAGTTTATTGAACAAGGAATATCAAAAATGTGCCTTTATACAGTACGACAATTGTCATGTTACTAACACAAACAAACAAACAAACAAATCAACAACAACAACAAAAACAAAGTGCAAATTTTTGTGTCCTTATAATGTAGAAATCTTTTTTTCTTTGGTTGGTTGGTTTTACATTTACACAGTATGCGCCTGGCATGCACCAAGCCATGACCAACTGTTTTTAGAAGTTTAAAACTTTAAGGAAAACATTATAGACTATAGGCAGGAACAGAAAGTAAAAAAAATAATTATCCATCTATTTTAAAGGATTGTTAATTAATTTATTAATTTTATAACTGAACAACTTTATATCGTCCCTGCTCCCTGGTGAGCCTGTTCGAGTGTTCTCTACGTATATGTACAATGCAAAATGGAGTTTGGGACCAAGGAAGCTCTAGTGATGGTGTTTAAGAGAAATATATCAAGTAGAAAGAACATTAATTTCCGAGTCTAACTTGTTCCCTGTAATTAGTGGCGTTGTAATATTTCAGCCCAGAACCCATCGTTTTTCAGCTTCCTTAAAAATAGAGCGGCAGAGAGAGATGTACTGCAGGGTGCTCAGCTGCTCAGCCTCCTCCCGTAATTAACACCTTATCCTTTATCATTGTACAGTCTGGGTCAAGCTGGGTATGGTGTACAGCCTGGTATGAAATGTGTTCCACACTGTATGGATTATAAGAGGATTTTTTTCTTTGGAGCCCCATCCACGAAAAATAAATTATAAAATATGTAAAAAATTACAAGGAATTGCAAAGATGTGATACTTCTCGAAATTCCATAAATCTCTCTACAAACTGCAGATTTTGGATTTGTACTCATAGTATATGATAAGTGGTTCCACCTTATTGTCAGTGCTTATGTTTGCCCATGTGTGTTAAAACCCAGAGCATTAGAGCCATTATTTGTCTACAGTAGGGCTCAGACTCTTTTGCAAAATCCTTCCAGATAAACGGCTGGACATTTGCAGATACTCCAGAATACTGCTTTCTAGTTTTTCCTAGTCTTTCTAGTACTTTTGTGTTGTCTCGAAAACCAAACGTGCACCAACTTCTGGATCAAAAACTCCAGTCATGACTTGCACGCTTTGATATGAAAAGACATTTAAATTTGACTTGCAAAATGGTGGAAATGAGCCTGAGCGAGAAAACTCAGGTTTTGGTTTTCAAAGGCCGGCACAAGTTCAGAGGAACCAGGCTTGACATTTGCTTTTTGTTTAACCCCTCTGGCTTAAAAAAACAACGCAGCGGAGCCCGAGCCGCCTCGCCGAGAAAAGAGAACAGGGGAATATGGCACGTCGTACCGTACAGTGCCCATTAATTTCACTCTTAATATTTCAAAAGTGTCACTAATGTGTGGAGGCTGTCCTTTAAAGTACAGCCTGATGTTTCTGGTTTGGATTTTTACGGCAGGTTTATATACTTTTTAAAGTGAGGCTAGAAGGAATGCTCGACCGCTGCTTTATATCTGTTTGTTCTAAGCCACATAAGCGTTTTCCACAAGGCATGTTTTGAGATGGTCTCTGCACATAATAGAGTTGTGAGAACATGAACTGTAATTTCTGACCCACGTCACATGTTTTCCATATGATACCTGATAAGGAACTTTGATTTCTCTGTAATGGACAGATACAAATAGTACTTGTGATGTTTTATGTGTGTGGATCTAAGAACAATCCTGATGTATATGGTCCTCATTTACTCAGTTTAAAGCCAGCGCTGCGTTGTCCAGCTTTAAGCAATCCGTCACTCTCCCGAGGCCAGAAGGTAACCCTTTTCTTCCTGAGCGGCTGTGCTGCCACGCCAACCCTCGCTCATCTGGAGTGTGGGAGTGTGTGCGGTTTTATGACTTAATGACTCCTGTCGGCTCTGATCAGGGAGTCGGACTGAATGTTGCCAGCTGTGAGTTTACTTCTTCGTATGCGAAGCCAGGGTGCGACTCTTGAAGTGGCCTCGTGGTGGGGATGGAGCCTCATTTTTAAACGCCCGAAGAGTTTCCTGAGTGCTCAGATGGTTAGCAAGTGTTGAATAGGAAAGGGGGTGATGGGTGAGAGCAGAAACCCACAGGGCACTCTCGGGTCAATACCTCGGGAATACAGCTACACACCGCGGACACTGTGGCACACAGGGAAGAGATAATGTAGAGACTGACAAGGTGAAAATGACTCGTGAATACATTAGGGCTCAGACACTTGATTGCGAAGCACATCTCATTCTGAATTCTGCGCTAAAGACCAGAGTCGAGGGAGCGCTTGTAATCTACATTTAAAGGACAGGAATGTTGGTGCACCAGGATCTGAAGACAGAAGAACTGTGTTACCGCTTCTCCTCTTCTTTCCCCCCTGGAGGTACACAGAGGTCATTATTTTTAGTTTTTTTTTTGAAGTGTTAGGTCTTTTGATGTTGCCCGTTCTCTTTGGGCACCATGGGCCTCAAGGATATTTAATATCGCTTCAGCAAATTTCCAGTTAGGAATAATTTGAACCGAGCATCTGTCAAAGGCACAAGCGTTTAAATACATTGGTCCCGGTTAAAGAGGCAGAAAATGAAGTCAGATTACACTGAGCACCTTTTGAAGGGACATGAGGGGGGTCTGATGAGGGGCAAGTTTGAATGATGAAAAAAAAAAAAAAAGCTTTTGCACAATCTCATTAATGCCCTTGCCCAAGAAGCACTGGTGTTAAAACAGGTACGGCACCCTACTTTCGCTCTCTCTCTCTCTCTCTCTCTCTCTCGGGCTACACTTCGAGGAAGGGATCGTCTCAGGATTGTCTCGAAGCCTTGATATTTTATTTACAGATCTTCAGGAGGAGAGTAAGACAGGACCAGGTTTCTTTTTTTCTTCCTTCGCAGACACCCATGGTAGTAGGAAAGGCTGCAGCCTTGGTGTCTCCACATCAAAGGTCCCCCTGTGTTCCTACAGAGTGTGCAGCGGGAACTTTTATCATAGAACACAATCCGAGGTGATCGCTGGTGGACTGTTGAAAGAGCATGAGTAAGACAGTTTGACAGATGCTGTCAGTCTTTATTGGAACTGGCTCGGCCAGTCTGTTGGAAATCATCTTGCCTTGTCTTTGCTTTCCACCAACAATAAGTGAGGAGAGAAAACTCAAATTAATGCATGCTACAGTATCACACTACCTGACCAACAACAACAACAACAAAGTCACACACTCATTCAACAGCCTTTAGCTTTGATTACAGCGCATGTTGTGGTGGCCAGGGCAGGTGTGAAAAGGATTCCTCATGATCCCAGAACAACTTTCACAATTTGAGTCCTGTACTATGGTCATACAATCAGGAGGAACTTCTTAGATATGATAACTTGGTCATTCAGTACATAAAAGCGGTTAGCTGACTTCATTTTATTGCCATATAACGTTGCAGAGCCTAGACCTGAGCAACTGAAGCAGTCTCCAGAGGCTTGTACAGTCGACACTATGCATCGCTTCATTCGCTTCCCCTTCTTACCCTGATGGTCTGGAATAGGCTCAATCTGGACTCATCAGGCTAGGCTCTAAGTTAAGCCTTTATTTCCCACATATACATTACATTAATTTCTTTCTCCGCATATCCCATGCTGGGGGCATAGCGCTGGGTCAGCCATGATACAACGCTTCTGGAGCAGACAGGTTTTAGGGCCTTGCTCAAGGGCCCAACAATGGCATCCTGGTGGACATGGGGCCCCGAACTGCAAACCTTCCGATCAGTAACTCAGTGCCTTAACCCCCCTGTGCTACCACTGTCCCCAATATGCCCCCTATAGTCAAGTGAGGACGTTTTTTTCCCCGGATGAGTCTCACTAACAATGTAAAGTGCTGGAAGGCAGGAATTGATGTGATCAGGTCCAATTGATGGCAAATTTTAGTTTACCAGAAGAAGGGGTGATATCCCTTAAATAACCAAATATCACAACATTGCATTACTGACTTTAATAGAAATTAAAATAGTTGACATTGGTAACTTTGTAGCTATGCTGTTGTCAAAACTGCTAGAATTGAAGATTAATTCTTTTGATTCTTCTTCTAACTGATTTAAGGATTTAACAGCACTGCGCTATACAAGATTAAATTATTTTAATACAAATCTGTTAACAAAACATTTTGTACAATGTGGCTTCAAACGACCTTGAGTGAGCCATTAAAAGAAAATGGAAAAAAGAAAAAAGGAATTATCCCTCCATCCTTCACCGCTCACTCCCCCCCCCCACGCCATCGCTTCTCCACCTGTGTGTGGATGAAGACAGGTTGCGTGAGCTGTGCGGCCCATGTGCGATCTTCGGGGGGAAATAAGCAGCGAATTAGTTCCAGGTCATCTTGGAAGCGTATAAAGCGGACGAGACCAGCGGAGAGGTTTCGGGGAAAATCCAGTCTCGGTGGAGGAAGCCTGAGGAATATTAGAGAGCAGGGACTCATCATTCTCTATCCGTTCTCTCACTCTCTTTCTCTCTTCATCCATCTTAGCTCCTCGGCTTTGGCCATGTGTTGCAAATTAACAGCACCTCATGTTCTAAACCCCCAGCCCAAAACTTTCTCTCTTCATTTTAAAGTGAAATATGTCGAAGAGCCAGGTTCGCACAAATATTTTGCCTTCGCTACATGAAAAACATTTGGGATGATGTGAAGCAACTCAAGTGTGTGCAATAAATCACTTATTAGAATCAAAGCCACTCATGGATTTAAGACTTAACTCTTTCTTTCCCTTATTAATGTGGCATTCTTGTTCAGGTAGAAAAAAAAAAAAAAAGTTTATTATGAAGGAAGCTTAAGCAAAATTTCCTCCGTGCACAATGTATTTATAAATAGTTAAATTATTTGTTTTTGTAGGTGGTATAGTGGTTTAGATGTTAGCACTTTCTTCTCGCACCTCCAGAGAAGGTTCACATCTTGCTTCTGATGTGTGTATCTGTGTGTGTGTGTGTGTGTGCATATTCTCCTCATGCTTGGTGTAGGCTGACTGGCGTTTCCAAATTGCCTGTAATGTATGAGTGTATGACTGTGTGTGTGTGTGTGTGTGCTTGTGTTCTTTGAAGAGTTGGCACCCTATCTAGTCTATCTACCCTGTCTTCTGCCCTGAGTACTCTGGGACAGGATCCAAGCCCCTCTGACCCGACAGGAGATAAATGATATGGATCATTAGGATGGATAAGTGTTACGTAAGGACTAGGAGATGATGCTAGTGGGTGCTTTTTATTAGGGTGTGCTTCTGATGAAAAAATAATCAACAACGGGATGGTTTGATGCAACCTGAGTTGTTCATCCTGTTTTTATTTATTTATTTATTTAGCAAATTATGCTATTTCATCAATTTAATATTCTGAAACAAATGAGTTCCTGTTCTCACTTTAGCAACTGCAATCTGTTGTTTCATCACCAGTGTCTCTGTTCCTCTGTTCCTCTCCATCTTCACGGTAACTTCTCTGTATTGAAGATGTCAGAAAACTTACAGCTTTACCTCGGCTACAAAGTCACCACTGAAAGTTTCTTTTTAAGCTGTGAACTTTTTAGCACATGGATGAAGCTGGTAGGAGTTAATTGTGCCACCAGAGAATGAGATGGGAAGAGAGAAAGTGCAAGGAAGTGTGCATGTCAGAGAGAGAGAGAGCAGAACAGCAGAGCTGGCACGTTTGATGTTGAGCGAATCCTGTTGCCATTACAGGCTTTGAAGTGAGATTGGGTGTTAAATAAGCAGGAAATGGGCGGTAGTTAGTCTCTCTAAACTTTCCCTGTTTGCCGCGGCCCGCTGCGGTGGAGGGGACGAGCCGGCGGCGCAGACCGGGCTCGAAGCTGCTCTAAGCGTGCACTCGCTCCGGAATGGGGCTGTCAGGCTTCATTAGCTGAACTTGTCTTCCAGTCTGAGGAGACGAACTTGGCCAGTGATTTAAAACTCTATTACCTGGCCCCCTTTTTATTAACTTCAGAGCCATTACCACACACACTCACTCCTGATGGTGTCTCACCTTTAAGAGCTCCGTGTAACAGAGTGAGGCTTGGAAAGATCTTTTACTACTTCTCAAGCTCGGGTCAGCTTGAAATGAGAAGCCATATCAGTAACCCTGGATATTCATGTTACGCCATCTGTAGTGATGAATATCTGTGATGGCCTCAAATTGGGTGTCAAGGCATGATGCGATGCAGGTGTTTATTCCAACCAAGCAAAAGCCCCTTAAACACAACATAAATTTTGACACTTAAGTCTAAAACCTCCTATTTTATCTAGGCTTGGGACCCTGTGGGTGGATAGTACAGGGTTTGGCAACCTACCAACAGTGGGGCTCGAACCTTTATCATCAGATTCTCAAACCAACAACCGAGAGCCTTAGCGGACTGAGCCACCACTCCCCATTGTTGTGTTTACATTACTGATGAGAAACACCAACTAAAGCAAGAAATACATTTTCCCAGGGGTGCCAAAACATTTATACTGTATCTGCTGCATTACTTTACATACCAAGTCACACTTACAGTAGATTAACAAAACTTAAAAATATATATGAAGGTCAACGTTCTACATATACAGAGAAACATGAATTCTAGCGTCAGACTTTATTTCAACAGCATCATTTTCAACCCCTTTACTTCATGCATTAAATATTCTGTCCTTAAGGATATTACTAAGCATTATATTAGATTAAAATCCAACTCCTGATATTTCTTCTGTGAGAATAAAGACACTTTGTTGATATTATTGGGGTTATATTAATACATCTAATTTATATTGACCTTAAAAGACAATCTATTTCGTGTGTGTTTATACAGGAGCTAAGACAGACTCAGGTGGTTGAGATCAAGGGGTCCAAGACCTGCCACTGTCGAGTTGCCACTGTTGTGTCCTTGGGTGATACATTTAATCTAATGCCCATACAAAATCTCTCCGCCAATGCTAGACCCAAAACCCACATAAGAAATAGCTTATCTACAACCACTGCTGTAGATAGAAGAAGACAAAAAATAAAGAAAGAACAAAAAGTAGACAAGGAAAAAAAAAGAAAGAAAGAAAGAAAGAAAGAAAAACACAAAGTAGACAAGAACAAAACAAAAAAATTTAAGGAGGAAAAAGCAAAAAGTAGATAATAAAGAAAAGGGAAAAAAAGTCAAAACAAAAATTAAACAATAAAGAAAAAAAGAAGGAACAAAAATAGAAAGAAAGAAAAAATAGAAAGAAATGAAGAAGGTAAAAACACAAAGTAGACAAGAACAAAAGAAAAAATAAAAGAAGGAAAAAGCAAAAAGTAGACAAAACGACAGGAAGAAAAAAGAAGGAAAGAACAAAAAGTAGACAAGAAAGAAAAAGGAAAAAAGTCAGAACAAAAAGTAGACAAGAAAGAAAGAAAGAAAGAAAGAAGGAAGGAACAAAAATAGACAAGAAAGAAAAAATAGAAAGAAAGGAAGAAGGAAAGAACAAAAAGTAGACAAAAAAGAAAGAAGTAAGAACAAAAAGTAGACAAGAAAAAAAAGAAAGAAGGAAGGAACAAAAAATAGACAAGAAAGAAAAAAATAGAAAGAAAGGAAGAAGGAAAGAACAAAAAGTAGACAAAAAAGAAAGAAGTAAGAACAAAAAGTAGACAAGAAAAAAAAGAAAGAAGGAAGGAACAAAAAATAAACAAGAAAGAAAAAAATAGAAAGAAAGGAAGAAGGAAAGAACAAAAAGTAGACACAAAAGAAGAAAGTAAGAACAAAAAGTAGACAAGAAAAAAAAAGAAGGAAGGAACAAAAAATAGACAAGAAAGAAAAAAATAGAAAGAAAGGAAGAAGGAAAGAACAAAAAGTAGACACAAAAGAAGAAAGTAAGAACAAAAAGTAGACAAGAAAAAAAGAAAGAAAGAAGGAAGGAACAAAAAATAGACAAGAAAGAAAAAATAGAAAGAAAGGAAGAAGGAAAGAACAAAAAGTAGACACAAAAGAAGAAAGAAAGAAAGAAGAAAAAGTGGAGAAGACAGAAGTTTCAGCATGTCTGTTTACAGAGGAGCCATGGAACAGAGTTGCTGGACTGAAAGCTGCCTGTTTGCTGACCTTCACCCCACATATGTAACCTTTGCCCTGCGTGGTCGCGTGGTTACATCCAACATCTATATAAAGCCGTGCACGATTTCACTATTAACTCCTCTCTACAACTCAATTTTGAATAAACCAAATATAACCTTTCTGCTGAAACCTATTCTAAATACATTAATTAAACCTCACGGCGCTGTTATCAGTTAGCTCTTCATCCTCCTCCTCTAGGACTTGCTTGTGAAGATCAGGGCAGCGTCCTAGTGACCTGGAGCTCTAGGAGTGGAATGAGTTACGCTTAGCTCTCTCTGTGTGAAGCGGCTTCGGTGACTGACAGTTGAGAGGGAACGTTTGACTGCCTCTCATGAGCACCGGGGAAATGGAGAAGGAGGGGTGAAAGGGCAGATGTCTGCTACAGAATTTAATTAGGGAGACGGCATCCTTTGTCCTAGATATTGTTGCTGCAGGCGTTCTTTAATTGCCCCCCCGCCAACCGAAATCCCTGGTGGCTCTTAGGTTCATTAGCATTTATTCCAAATGAGAACCGCGGTCTTACCTTTAATTCATTCTTATGCACGTTAGACTGTGTAGACATTCACTTGCCGCTCAGTAACGCAGATATTTCTTGTTTTTCAGACGTTTGCACCGGCGTACGTGCAAAAAAAAAAAAAAAAGCCTTTAATTGGTGACTGCTTTATTTAGATTCTACCAGATACTACAGGACTCAAACAACATTATAGCAGAGTTACTATGACAACCTTAAAAAAATTACAAGAACAATCTAATTCACTCACCAATTATTAACAAATATTCTATTTTTAAAAATATATAATTTAATTTTATTTTGTTGAACATCCTACAAAGTAGTCAGCCTTTCACTCTTTTAACAAGCAAGGTGCTGTGGCTTGTTAAAGCCGCAAAGTGTAAAATCGTCCATCCTAAAAACAGACACCTTCAATAACCCCTCTTCCAGCAGAAAACTTTAATTTACAATTATATGTTAGATTATGTGGATTATACGCCCTGCAAAAGAGCTGATTCTATCAGCCAATACATGGTATCGATGCTAAAAAGACTCTCACGTACTGTAGGTGAAAAATTGAATTTTATAATAGTGAACACTATTTTTCATAACCCATAATGCTTCTTATCTTCCAATCTATGCCTTATTTTTTGTAAATATGCATACACATTTATATTTTTATCAGGTACACTTATGAATACAATTTCATACCCTCTTATGTCTGTGGTGTCTGTAACTTTTTACAATTTAATGATCTTAATTTTCAATGATCTTAACTGTCATTAGGATGAAACTTGGCCAATTTAGATTTCATATAAAAATGCATTCATTCTCAAATGTAAAATTGTTCAAATATTGCAACATGAATTTGACATGGTTACGGACACTACATATTTTTTCTGCTTTTTAAGCTTTTATAAAAAAGTAATTTTAAATGATTATTGGTTGACGTGAGACTGTATAACTGTGGCACATATGAAATCATCTCTCCAGAACGGCTGAAATTAGCGACTTGAAATTTTTAGGGAAGCAAGATTGCTCACTTTCATGTTACTTCAGAAGTAGCTGCTTTGGCCATAGACATTTTCTGTACTATATTTATCGCATAAAAAATTTCAATAAGCACTAATCCTGTGTTTAGGTCATTTAGAAACGATACAGAGAATCACTTTAGAAACTATAATGTGACCAATCAAGTGGCAGAATTAAACTGTATGTTTGTAAAAAAAAATAATAATAATAAAAGGCGACCCAAGCATGGTTACTACACTGCAACTGTGATAAAGTTCCGTGCTCTCCGTCCTCCCCCTGCAATCCGTCCATGGAGAGGACCTCCTGACCTCAGAGACAGGAGAAGGAGCACGTGTGTAATAAACAGGAAGTGGCCTGAGGGTCTCCTGCGGTGTCTTAGGGGCTCAGCCATAGCAATATGTATTCAAAAGAGCTGCCGCTGCAGGGATCAGCCCCACCCTACGGCGAGCTTAGACACAAAGAAGAGGACTTTACTGAGGATTTCATCCACTGCTCCTGAGAGACTGTTAGCTGAGGTTGAAGGCTTTTATCTGTGCCTTCTGGTCCCCTGACATAATAACCCAAAGTCTCATAAACACCCGGTCATTGTCAGTGTATGACGCTTGCGCATCTATTGATGTCTATTGACTGTTTCTTAACTTCAACAATTAAAAGTAACAAAACTTACGAGTCTTTCTTCTCACTTAACCGTGCATGAGTCCATCCGTAGCGAATTATACGTTGCAATTTGCATATGAACAAATTCATGTTTTTTTTTGTTTTTTTTTTGCTTTGCATCTATCACTTCGTTAACTGTGTTTTAAATAACACATTGAATTATGCAAGGTCCACAGATCAATCGGGAATTGATTAAACATTTAATGAAACCCAAGAGAGAGTTATGATCGCTTTGATAAATCCCAGCCTATATAATGAGCAATTAACTTTTTACATTTCGCCCGCTTACAGGACGCTGTTTGGCAAACATGTTAATAATAAAAAAAGAAAATTGCTTTTGACATTCAGGTACAATTTTCTTTAGAAAAAGCAGTTTTTTCCTCTACTTTAGGTCTTGGGCTTTATCGGCATCGAGCGAGATAGAGATTATCGAGAATAATACGGCTCATCTCTCATTAAAAACTGTAATCGTGCGTAAAATGAGATTGATGGAAATTTAGCTAAAAGGTCAGAGAAAGGGAATCTTCCAGGCGGACATGGGATTTAATGGACAGGGTTTTAATTTTGACGCTTCTTCACAACACACACACACAGAGGAGCTGCCAAAGCTCCCCAGGCACAAAGTTATGCTCCTGTGGACAGTTCGTCTGTCTATCACATACAACACACACACAGTGAACGAGAAGAATGATGTAGAGTGTATTAGCATCTGTTGCCCGAGCTCTGTTTTAGTCATGAGTGAGTCTATAGAAATTACGTTTTCCTATAAAAGACAAGGTCGAGAGCTTTCCTTCCCCGGTGTGTTAATGTTTCAGGAAATGAGATTCTGCGAGAATACTTTGCACCTAAAAATTACTGCAGCATAAGGCTATGTCCAGAGTTTTCCCTTGTTATTTCTGACACTGTTTTCCAAATGTTTTCCCAATAAAGTTTTTTTGGTGATATGTACAGTAAGTCCCCTACATAGGAACAAGTTCCAGCTCGTTCGTAAGTCCAATTTGTTCATAAGTCCAACAAACATGGTCTAGGTAGTAGGACACTAACACACTTGGCTACACACAGTATAAAACCAACATGTTCCATGATCTTGTCCTCAACCATTAGAATCGTGCCCATGGTTGAACGATTCATGTTAAAAGAACTGTCATCTTTTCACCTCACTCCATTCCCTCAATTATTTTCACTTTTGTCTCCATCGTTATTGCATGACACTTCTTAGCAGTACCAGCTTCATCACCACTGCTTTTACATTGGCTTCCAGACATCCTGGTCTTGTACTGCACTTGCAGACTGTGCACGCTACACACACGTGACAATTTACACCAGACATGTGTTTTAACTTCAGCAATTTAACATGCATGTTCGTATCTTCTAAAATTTGTAACTCAATTGTTTGTATGTGGAGGACTTACTGTATACCTAATCACTGATATGATGATGGTTTCTATAATCACATGTTTATTAGACATTTATGGAAGGAGTCTCCAGGGTGAGAGATGCAGGTTTTTCAAGACTGACGAGTTTGTGGTTTTCCTAAAAAGGGAGATAACGGAGGCCGGTAAAGGAATCACTATTTACTGTATAGCTGCTGTAAGGTTAGTAAAAACTTGTTTTATGCAAATATAATTGGATAAAAATTATATGTTGTGAATATGTCATAGGTATGAAAAGGAATCATTGACAAGTTGAGGAAGTATAAGAGAAATAAAACATGCCACCACAACATGCTCTTATAAGAATATACCCAATGTTCAGGTGGTAACCACAGGGTGCCGTCGTTGATTATTCTCTCATAACAGCATGATACAGAATGTTGTTCTCTTACATAGCAGAAAATTTGCTTACCATTTTAAATGTACTTTTCGTTCTTTTTTTTTTTTTTTAAGAACTGTCTGTATTACTCAGCTTTTATGTTGAATGTAATCTATTTATTTCTGATATATATATATATTTATTAATTTTTATTTTTTTCCACAATGCTCACTTTTTTCCTATATGGTATGCAGTTTAATGTGTGTGCATTTGTGTGATTTGGTGTGGTGTGCTGTGGTGTGCTATGGTTGTGTGCATGTGTTTTTAACTTCCAGAATGTTTTCGCAGCACAGTGGAAAGAGTGTTAAGCATTGTTAGTCATCTTCTACCCTGCGTGGAAGACCGAAGTGTGGGCCAAGAGCCTGCTGTTTTAAAGGTTCATTTCACATCTCCTCCCGAGCCTCGCGGCCTAGGAGCCCGGCCTTTGATTGATTGTTGCGACCACTGATCTAATTTTGAAGCCTTTTGAATTTTCTCTCCGCTGTCCCTTTTCTTTGTAAGGAGTTGAATAAACCTAATTTTCCTTCGCCACATGCAGGGTGCGCTCGACCCGAGCGGCGAAAAAAAAAACACAGAATAAATAAAGCGAGAGAGGCCGGGAACTGGGGGCCGTTCACAGAGGCGCGGGAGTTTTATAGACTGGATCAATTAAATTTATCTTATTTGGAAAGGTGGGGCTCTGTAACTCGATAAGAGGTAATGCAGTCGAAAATGCCTCTCGCCGGGCAGCCATTAGATGAAACAAGGTTACCATGGGAGCATTAACATGCAAGAATTACACAGACACAAACCTCGTCCAGGCCAATTAAAGTCAGGAGAGGCTTGGGAAAGGCTTGAAGTGAGTGGACGTCCAAACACCATGAGGTCCTGGCTTGCTCTGCGCATGCTGAGGGGTCGGAGCGATGAAGGAATAAGGGGATGGAGGGAAAGCTGTGACTTCCCCTGCTTGAACCCAAGCTTTTTTTTTTTTCCTTAAAAGTTGTGCACTTTCTTCCTATTTTAAGATCTATGTGCCTAGGCATATTGGGGAATAAATACTCCCCACGCCAGAAGAGATATCCTGCAGTTTTGTATCTGATTGTATCTGAGCAGTTGAAGGGGAGGGACCTTGCTCAAGAGCCCAACAGTGGCAGCTCGACGATGCTGGGGCTCAAACCAGGAACGCACTGATCAGCAGGCCAACACCTTAAACACCAGGCAACTCCTAGGTCTGGATTTTCTTATGACAAAAAAAATCTCTCTCTTAACTTCATTCATTCATTTTCTATAACCCTTATTTTGTACAAGGTTGCAGGGGGGTCTGGACCCTATCCAGAGAAGGCTCTGGATACAAGGTGGGGTAGACGGGGCATAAAACATGGTGCCAATCCATCACAGGACTCACTCAATACGGCCCAATCCTAATCTATTCAATTCAATTTTATTTGTATAGTGCTCTTAAGAATTGACATTGTTGCAAAGCAGCTTTACACACATCTTCTGGCTAATCTATATGTCTTTGGACTGTGGGAGGAAGCTGGAGTACCAGGAGGAAACCCACCAAGCACAGGGAGAACATGCAAACTTCCTTGCATACGTTCCCCGAGATGGGAATCAATCCCGGGACCTGGAGAAGCAAAGCAACAGTGCTAACCACTACACCGCTGTGCCGCCCTCTGTCAACAATTAGGTTTATGGGAGGAGTCTCCAGTCAAATTTCAAGCTAAACTTTGAATGCAGTGGGAGTTTACACCTTACTGTACGATTTCTATATATACAGTATATATATTCCACAATGTTGCACGTACCTGTTATTTCTTAATAAACAGAAAAGTGTGAGTGATGACAAGTTCATGTGGTATGAAGGAAATTAAGCACTCTGTGTGCTGCTTTTATACTGTAACAAAAAGATGAACTTCAAGTTAGCTTTACTTGATCACTCGATCACACAGATGATCATTTTTGCATTATAGCAAATGTAAATGATTACTTTTCCAGAAGATGCCACATAATCTTGGTATTGACTTTCAACCCCTAATCCATCTAAGAAAAATAAGTGATCCAAAAGTCCATCACATTTGTTCCTTTACCCCTCCTTGTTCTTTCTAAAAGCCTTGTTTGATCATCATCATCATCCTAATCTGTGTGTTTAACTGTCTGTCTGAGTGCATTAGCGAGTACAGGCAAGTCGTTTGATGAGTATTAAAATGAGCAGAGACACGAGGCAGCCTAAGGACATTTAACAGGGTCCCTTGTGCCACTTGGCCCTCCTCCCACACAATTACTCACCACTGTCTAATTGATGTTTCTGGCTTCTCTGCATGATCGGGCACGGCCGCGTTGGCACCAAGTGGCGGGCAGCGTTCCAGTAAAGCTGTGACTTTAGCTGGTGCCACGCTTAGTTAGCCAATTCCCCCCTGCTCCACTTGGCTTCCAGCCCATTACATAATCCGCTAATGCAAATTTGCCTTGGCTAATTAGCATCATCAGCTTGTGGCATAATCTGATCAGACGAGGTAGGTTTCTTTTTGCTTCCTGTTGCTCCGTCGGTTTTCCGCATGCATTCCCTCGCCCGCTTCACAGTGAGTCGAAGAAAACTTTTCTTAAGTGGTGCTTAAGTGTTGATGCCAATTATTGTCCCAGCTGACAGTCCTGTTTATACATGATGAACAAATAAGTGACGCTAAATTAGCAGTGACCTTTTCATAGATAAGGAACCAAACTTAATATTCATAACACGTATGAGCTAGTTCATCGCTTTCAGATACTCGGTTTCTGACTTTAATACAGGACGCGTCTTTGGGAAGGTCATTAACCACAATACAGTACATTTTAAATTTTTACGTTTTATTCATTTAAGAATGACATAATTTTTATCTGTTTATAGTTACTTTTTGTTACTTATTTTTTGAGAGAAGTTCGCTCCATAGCATATACATGTACTGCTTATGACCCGAACTGCAAGCCAAACATTTTAGCTTTAAATGAATTTTATTGAATAATTCCAGTAATTTAAATGACCTGCTATAGGATTTATCTATGGCTTCACAGATCTGGAACGTGGGCAGATTTAATTAGTCAGTTGAAAACCGAGTTTGTTTCAATGCATCAGTACTTCCTCACTGGTTAGAGTGACATCATTTCTGACTTTGGAGGTGTTGATGGATGAACTGGGAAACCTGACGCCCCTGGCTCCATACAGCAGCATGCTAGGCAGCTAACTCGCGAACAGCACACTCTACAGTATAGTCAGTGTTTTTAGATGCATTCCTTGTGTTTCCAGGGAATCAGTGACAGTTTGCAATTTTTTTTTTTTTTTTTACTTTATGCACTAAAAACTGACCCATAACTTCAAAATGGACCGTTACACGAGAACACCTTCTGTCCAATCATTATTCAGGATGTTTCAGAACTATATGGTTAGAACAGAAAGAGAAATAATAACTTGATTTAATTCTGGCAGGATTAAAAACAGTTCTGTTACAAATTGTTTGCAAGCCAGGAAGGAAATAAAGCTCCTTCGCCTTGTAAGTCCTAGTTTATGACCTTGACTGTCAATGTGTGTGAGAGAGAGAGAGTATGTCGGATGCTCATGTCCTATCATTTCTTTTCACACTCGGCTAATTGGCGGAGTGAAATGGTATAAAAAGGAAATGACAATTGGATTTGCACACACAGGACAAAGCATCTCTAATGCACTCGTTAGTGAGGACACGAAGCACAGAAAGTGAAGAAATTAAGCACGAGTGCATCCAATTTAGCTTGATTGCACGCATTCATTTACATCCAATTATGTGACAGTGACGGGGCGTTGAATCCGAGCCCAGAGTTTGATCTGCGCTGTGTTGTGCTTCACATGCAAACCGCATGAATCCTCATTCTGTCTAAACTTTGGTACTCGTTCCCCCCCCCCCGAGGTGCTTTAATGAGACGGAAACTCTCGTATCTCGTACTTCTTTGCTTGTTTATTTGTTTGTTTCTTTTTTGGATAGCATGACTATTGCTCATCAGGAAAATGACACTCATTGTTAGACCCAATCATACACAAATTCTCACACTCACTCTCATTTTCACACTCACATTTACTCGAAACTTCGCTCATACACTCACTCTTACATTCTCTCACCTTTCCGCACACTCATTCGCATGTTCTCACACTCACACGTCCAATCTAACACTTGCTTTGTGTAACAACTCAAATTCATGATCACTCCAAGTCATTCTCGAATTTCCTCTCTGAGACTGAAGTTTTTACTCTTTATCTGTTTCTCACTCTTTCTCCCAATCTGAATTCTGATAATATAGTACTCTCATACTTACTCTCACTCTTATTCCCATCTTTCATGGGAAACTGCTTTCACTTCCACTCTCACTCTTCCCCACATTAAGAGGTCAATATTTTTTTTTTTCTTCCTTTCTTTCCTTTTTAATCTTAATATTCTGTTTTATCTAATGTGTATCCATTTCTAGATGTTATTAATTTTATGTGATTATTTTTATTTTAACAGTTTGTGTTTAATTCATAGATTGTTTGTCTCCTTTATTTATGTAAAGCACTTTTGTCTACTTAAAGTTGTTAATACGTGCTATATAAACAAATATGATTGAGTGATTAATTAGTTTCTTTCTTTCCTTCCCTTCCTTTCTTTGTATTCTTAATATTTTGTTTTATCCAATGTCTATGCATTTTTTTCTTAATTTTATGTTTATTTTTATTTTAACAGTTTTTCTTTATTTCATATATTTTTATTACTGTTTATCTTCTTTATTAATGTAAAGCGCCTTGTCTACTTGAAGTTGTTAATAAGTGCTATGTACTGTAAATAAAAATAATTTATTTTTTCTTTCTTTCTTTCTTTATTTATTTCTTTTGTAGCATTTTTCTTTTATAGACTTACTTTTTTTTCCCTTCCTTTGCTGACGCAGTAAAACAATAATAAAAATTGAGACACTGCAAATGTTTTCTCCTCTCATTTATTTTTTTATTTTCCTAAATCCTACAACAATACATGTCCATCTATAGTTAGTTTTTTTTTTGTTTATGCAGTCAAGAGAACTTTTCTTCTTCTTTTTTTTTTTTTTTTTTTTTACATGTATAATAACTTACCTTACACAGAGAATTGTGGTTAAAAACTGATGTAAAAGTAAGTGAGGAGACTTAATACTTAATTCTTCTTTTTCTTTTTGCTCCTCAGGTTTCCGTCCCTCACAGAAATCCCTTCAGTAGGTGAAAGCTTGATCCCGGGGCTCCGGTATCCCCCCGGCGGGACATCGGCCTGGAAATAAGAAGCAGAGGAAGTCCGTGGATGGGAGCGGATGGTTTTTTTGGGGGATTCAGAGGCGTCTCAGTAATCCAGAGAGAGAAGTGAAGACAAGCGGTAAACGAGTGAGAGGAACATCTCCCCAGCTTCAGCGGCCAAAGACATGGCTCAGCTGCATCTCTGCACTCTTTGATCCACAAACTTCTTTCTGCTGCATTATTTTATATAAAGTGTTTACACACAAAAAACACCACATTTCAAGAATTTTTACAAAAAACCCTTCACCAATGACCTTGGGGTTTGATTTATTTTAAACCAAACTGCAGGTCAGTTTCATGATGAATCCTGCATAACTAAAAAAAAAAAAAAAAAAAAAAAGGAGGATATATTATATATATACAAATGTAAAAAAAAAAAAACATTTAAACACACTTTATATAAAATATTTTAAAACTAAATTAATTGTTATATGTTATACAGTATATTGATATGTGTAATATTATTATTAATGTATATACACTGTAGATTAGATTATACTGTAGATTATATCCTATGCATGTATATTTTAATTGACAGAATTTTATTAGTAGTAAAGTTTTATAATGGGGCGTTTGACTGTTCAGAATAAACCACATTTAATCACATTTTAATTTTTTTTTATATATATATAGATATACTGTAAAGCCCTGTAAAGGGCATCATGAACAAGTGGAGAAAATGTGGCACCGCCATGTTGTGGCACGGTCACCAATGAGAGAACTACCCAAACCTGAAGAAAGGAAACAGGGCCTACAGCAGAGTTAATTGAGCTGCTAGAATATCTAGGACACAAACAAACAAAAATCAAAGATTGCATAAATAACCCCAAACTTTGTGGAAAAATGTATTATGGTCTGACAAAGCCAAGGCAGAATCTTTTGGGCCACAATTTGAAATAATATACTTTGCACAAAAACAAGACAACCTATCGGGCAAACACCACTTTACCTCTAGTCATGATACAGAGAATCATGGATCGCTCCAAATAAACCTAGTGATGGGGAGGAATTGGAAATGACTAAATTAGGGAGAACTCACTCAAAAAAAGAGAATATTTTGTGAATGTTTTCTTTAAGTTACAAAGGTTTAAAAACAAAAAGCACAAATAACAAATTATTACATTGAAATTCTGCTATACATTAGTGTGAATTCTGTTTTACTTTTCAAAACGCTATAAATCCTCCATCTAAAGTTTTGTCGCAATGAATAAATCTGCCTGCAGTTGCATCTGTTGTTATTTAAGTCTTCAATTTATATGTTGATTGAGTTTTAATAAAAATGCAGCAAACTCATGGCTTTGCAGCGAGTCTAAGACAAAGTCCTGGCAGAAAATTAGATCAAGGAAGAAAGATGTTGAGATTTGTTGCATGCAAAACCTTTTTAATTACAAAGATTGTTAAAGATTATGAGAAGAAGTCCATAAACAATACAAAACGATACATGACTACAGCTTGCATCATAGTATACAGATCTTTGTCTTTCGGCTGTTCCCTTTCAGGGGTCGCCACAGAGAATCATCTGCCTCCACCAAACCCTATCCTCTGCTTCCTCTTCTCTCACCCAACTAACTTCATGTCACTGCATCCATAAATCTACTCTTCCTCTAGACCTCCTGCCTGGCAGTTACAACCTCAGCATTCTTTTACCAATATGTTCACAATCTCTCCTCTGAACATGTCCAAACCACCTCTCTGACAAAATCTTCAAAACTTCCAACATGGATTGTCCCCCTGATGAACTCATTCTTGATCCTATCCATCCTTGTCACTCGCAAAGAGAACCTCAACATCTTCATCTCTGCTACCTCCAACTCTGCCTCCTGTCTTTTCTTCAGTGCCACTGTCTCTAAGCCGTAGAGCATCGCTGGTCTCACCACTGTCCTGTACACCTTTCCTTTTATTCTCGCTGATACCCTTATCACACAACACACCTGACACTTTTCTCCACCCATTCCAACCTGCCTGTACCCACCTCTTCACCTCCTTTCCACTCTGTCCATTGCTCTGGACTGTTGACCCCAAATACTATACTTAAAGTCCTGCACCCTTTTTACCTCTGCTGCCTGTAGCCTTACCATTCCACTAAGGTTCCCCTCATTTACACACATGTATTTATGTCTTGCTACAGCTAACCTTAATTCCTCTGCTTTCCAGAGCGTACCTCCATCTCTCTAGATTTTCCTTCACCTGTTTCCTGCTCTCGCTACAAAGCACAATGTCATCTGCAAACAGCATTGTCCATGGAGACTACTGTTTAACCTGATCTGTCATCCTGTCCATCACCATAGCAAACAAAAAGGGGCTCAGAGCCGATCCTTGATGCAGACCCACCTCCACCTTAAACTCTTCTGTCACACCAACAGCAGATCTCACCACTGTCTTACAGCTCTCTCTAAGCACTTCCATACCTCCATAGGTATGTCATCAGGACCAACTGCCTTTCCACTCTTCATCCTCTTTAACGCCCTCCTCACGCCACTCTTACTGATTTTTGATATTTCCTGCTCCACAACAGTCACGTCTTCTACTCTTTGTTCTCCTTCATTTTCCTCATTCATCAACTCTTCAAAGTACTCCTTTCATCTTCCCATCACCCCATGGCACCTGTCCGTACATTTCCATCCCTAACTTTAATCACTCTAACATGCTGCACATCCTGCCCATCTCTATCTCCTTGCCTCGCCAACCTGTACAGATCCACCTCTTTCTCGTTACTGTCCAACCTAGCATAGAAGTCCTCATGTGCTCTTTGTTTGGCCTTTGCCACCTCTATCTTCATTTTACGCTGCATCTCCCTGTATTCCTGTCTGCTCTCTTTAGTCCTCAGTGTCCCACTTCTTCTTAGCTAGCCTCTTTCCCCAAATACACTCCTGGACGTCCTAGTTCCACCAGCAAATCTCCTTATCCACTTTTCCCTTTCCTGATGATACACCAAGTACCCTCCTAGTTGTCAACTCGAAGCACCTCCTGACAAGACTAAGCCTGTCTTAACACCACCCTGAAAACTGCACAACGGTCTTCCCTTTTCAACTTCCACCACTTTGTCCTCTGCTCTGCCTTTGTCCTCTTCACCTTCCTCACCACCAGGGTCATTTTACACACCACCATCCCGTGTTGTCTGGCTACACTTTCCCCTACCAATACTTTGCAGTCACTAATCTCCTTCAGATTACAACGTTGACATAAAATGTAGTCCACCTGAGTGCTTCTGCCTGCACTCTTATATGTCACCCTATGTTCCTGCCTCTTCTGAAAGAAAGTATTTACTATTGCCATATCCATCCTTCATAGTATACAGATATGTACCCTTTAATGCCAGTCTGTGCATCAGTAGTCAGTCCTCCCCTAAGCTATTATTCTGTCCTCGCTAGAGAGTGAAGTAGGCAGATCCTAGCTTGACAGTTGGCTAGCAAGTCTTTTCAAAAAATATCCAGCAAGCAAGGCTCTTAGATAAGGATTTTTAGTGAAGAAATATACTATAAAACTGACACACAAAAGTGTACCCTTTTTATCAAAATAAACACATTTGCAAATTATATAAAATAAAATAGTTGAGACTGAAAATATAAACTGAATGCATTTTCATTAGCAATTAGCAAACCTAATTAACACTGTTAAAATTTTACATTTCACTAAAAACACAAAATACACAGCTTCAACATGAACATGTATTATGAGTAAATATAACAAATATCACTTTTACTCACAGATATGTTCTTTAGGCACTCACAAAAGGTAAGAGAGGGAAAACCTCTGAACCAAACTGATGAAACTTCTAGAAGTAAAGGCAAAACTACGGCAAGTCAGAAAGGACAAAAAAACAAAACAAACACATTCTCTGCCTCATGGGGGCAGCACACTCCCCACCTGGTATAATGTTATACCACTATGTCCCTTCAACCAGTAAGACAACTTCTTGTCTTGTGTACACTTTACCGGTACCGCCTCTGACCACTCTTACTTCAACCTTTTGAACTTTGTTGTCTCGACTAGGGAATGTATTTACAATGAGACCAGTGGGCCATCAATTTCTCTTTACCTGATGGTCTTTTAGGAGCACAACAACCCCAAATTCTAGGTTAGGTTGATCGGCCTGCCATTTATTCCTCGACTTAAGCGTAACAAGAAAGACTTGGCGCCACCATTTCCGGAATGAATTAGCAAGGCACTGCACTTACTTCCACTCTTTTCTGTGAAGGTTTGTGGGATCAAAATCGCCTGGAGGAGCAGACACCAGATCTATTTTCTGTGTGAGAAGTGCGCCAGGGGTAAGCACATCTGGTCGTTCTAAATCTGACAAAACAGAAAGTAACAGTTGGCCATTTATTACAGCAGCAACTTCGGGTTCGGGTAGGTGTTTTTTTAACAGCATGGCATTTAGGATTCAACGAGCGATTCCTTTCATTCTTTTTCATACCCCTATCATGTGGAAAGGGTAAAACTTCCAGGTACAACGTTCATCCCTTTGTCGAAGCAAAAGGTTTGTGCTGGTCCTCTGATTGCAGTGCACCTTCTGAGAGCATTAATAAGGCCTGATGTTGAGACTCCACTGTCACGATACTAACCAAGATGATCAGAAGATTAGCACACTTAGCGGTTAGCCCTTTGTAGCGTGAATGGTAAACCCAAATGCGGAAGCAAGCGAGTAGGCAGGATAACCACGCGATTTAATCTAAGAACTCTCAAAGAAGGGGAGCAAGGGAAAAACACAAATTTAACCCGCGTCCTATAAACACACACTCAAATCAGAAAGTAGACCCAAGAAAGTGAGTACTCACAAAATGGCAGACAGACGATCTGAACCAACATGGGCGAATTCAATGACTGAGCGATGTGAAGCGCCATCTTGTCTCCTTTTATGCTTCCTGTTTTGCATCCGTACTACTTCCGGGTCCTAGTGCCAGTCGCAGAACGGTTGTGTGTGACATCCACTACCTCAATGTGTACTGCTCTCATGACCAGACAAGTAAACATTACAGCCCAACGCTTATTCTCCACTACTCCACCCCTAATACGATGAATGCAGATGTTCCATGGTCTAAATACATCTAATCCAAGATGTGTAAAGGGAGGAGCTTGGGTTAAGTGATTGGGAGGAAAGTCAGACATTTTCTATTGTTCCATTTTCCCTCTTAGTCTTCTACATGTTACGCACTTGTGTATGACACTTGACACCAACCTTTTGCCCCCAAGGATCCACAAGTCTGCAGACCTGACAGCCCCTTTTGTAATGTGCCTCCCTTGGTGGGCAACCTGTTCGTGGTAGAACCAGACTAACAAAATGGCTATGTGTTGATTCTTCGGGATAAATATGGGATGTTTCTCTTCCCAAGGAACTTCAGCAGAGGACACACTTTTGGCTATTCCATGGATAAGAAGCTTCCAACTAAAGAAGTGCTCAAACCTATGGTAACCAAGAAGTGTTGTGACAGTTGTTGTGGTAAATAGTTGTTGTGTAGAGGAGGCACCTTTACATTTGATGCTGGCTTAACAAGCTCAAAGACTTCTGGCTGAGAAAGCACACTTCTTTCATCCTTTCTCAGAAAGTCTGGTCCAGAGAACCAGTTAGTACTTCTCAGATGTGCAGCTGGCACTGGCCGTGTACCATAATCAGCAGGGTTACAAAGTGCCCATGTTCTGTTCTGGATGTGTTGATTTCCTAATGCGTGCTACCCTGTTGGCAACATACACATAAAATCTCCTGCTGGTGTTGTTGATATATCCTAATACAACTCTGCGGTGTAGTACTTGACCTTATGGATTTCAATATCAAGCTCATTCAGCAGTTTATCAGCTACAGCTGTAGTTTAACAGCAAGGACAGCAGCACATAGCTCTAGCCGAGGGACAGTATGGGGTTGATGAGGAGCTAATTTGGACTTTCCTATGGAAAGCATCTGCAAAGACGCACAGTTCCCTCTGATGCGTGGTAAGCAATGAAAGAGGTAAGTATTTTCTGGAAATCTCGCGCTTCTCAGGCTCCAGTAATGAGGCTTAACATAAGCTCCACTGTGTCACTTTG
Organism: Clarias gariepinus; assembly: GCF_024256425.1. Taxonomy (NCBI): domain Eukaryota; kingdom Metazoa; phylum Chordata; class Actinopteri; order Siluriformes; family Clariidae; genus Clarias; species Clarias gariepinus. The sequence goes on along the minus strand of NC_071114.1, from coordinate 29,553,379 downwards.
TTAGCTGGCAATGGGTGTACAATTGCCCTGCATTGTAATTGGTGCTGCAAGTCCCAGTGGATCGTATAAACTGTTGACTGTTGACAAAACACCCATCCTTGTAAATGGCCTTTCTTTACGAGAGACAATGAAAGTGAAGGTGTCGTTCTTTAAGTCCCAATAGAGTCCCAAGCTTCGTTGCAAGGGTAAGGTCTCTACACCAAGGTCCAGATCTTTTAACTTTTTAACACGTTCCTCCAATGAAAATGCCTCCATTATTGTGGGACTGTTAGATGCTATTTTGTGAAGATGAATGTTCGAGTCTGCTAACATTTGTATCTTTTTTTCAATACATGGATGGCCTCAGTGTCCGTAGGGAAAGAAGCAAGTCCATCATCAACATAAAAGTTCCTTAGAACAAACTGTTTCACTTCTACACCAAACAGGGCGGCTCTTCTCAGACCATATATGTCAATAGCAGAAGTTTTCTTAAGAATAAAGGCGCCACCCAACTATTTGAGTCATCCATAAAGAGCTCCATGTCCATATTTTCTAGAAAGACTTCATCATCTACAAACATGGCAGGCTATCATCATGTGGTGCTCTTCTGAAAAATTCTTTGCAGGGACTATCAGTTTTATCAGAGTCAATACTCTCAATTACGCCTGAAGGAATTTTGTGAAACACTGTATCATCAGTTTTTCTCTTTAATGTGGATGCAGTTGTTGCAAGGTTTAAGGAGAGTCAATACATGTTTGCTGAAAACATTGATGTTCACTGGCAAATGAGCACCTCCTAAACAGACTTCCCCTATTATAACCCAGCCAAGGTCGAGACGCTAGGCATATGGTGCGTTGTGTTGCCCATTACAGTATTCTCTGACCTTGTGCACCCGTGGTACAGTATGTCTCAACCGAGCAGAATAAGTATGTCTGCATTAGGATCAAGAGCTGGGATTTTGTCTGCTGTCTGCTCTAGGTGACCGTAGTTTCTCGCAACCTCAGGTGTCAGAATTTAAGACTTGTCATCTGGGAACTTATCACTCCGATCACTGGAGGTAGGGGGATACTGATTTTGCTATCTAATGACTCTATACCCCCATCAGCTCGCTGTCCTCTAGTCTCTATGAGACCCAAGCAGGTTTTTAAAGTTTATGGCATTGCAGAGGATAAGATCTCAAAGATCTCAGTTTTTGCCAAGGACTTATTGCTCTGCTCGTCAAAAACTGCATAGGTCTTAACAGCCTTTTCTTTTTTCCCTGATGGATACATTTTGACCAGACATTTTGGAGCAGGACCTTAAACTGTTCATGCTCCCACAAACCTTGGTGCATTTCACTATTACAGCTGTTGAGGCATTTTCTGTTTGCTCCCCACCCTGCACTTTAGGGACTGCAGATGTGGTGGACATCCATGGTGCGGGGCCTGGATGCAAAGCTGTAGGGGTGCTGGCTGCTGCTACATTTTCTGCACTCTATATTATTGTTGCAATTCTTAGCTCTGTGTCTGATTGAGAAACAGCATTTATAGCAAATGTTCTTTCCTTTGAGGAAGGCTCTCCTTTCACCCCATGATTTGCTCCTAAAACGTTTTTTTTTTTTTTGTGGAGCGGGCACTGTTTGTCTGGATCAATCATTCTCTTTTCTAAGGAGTCATTGCTGATATTTGAATTAGTTGAGACCTCTGTTCTTCTGACAGACACTGGACCTTTAAAAGTATATTTGGTGGGCTCCCTCTTTGGCATGATGGAAGCATCATTGAGTAGAGGTGCAAAGCTTGGGTCGTTAAGAGTTTTCGCTTGGTCACCCACAAACTTCACAAAAACGGAAAAAGGTGGATAAGTGGTGTAATGATCATTTTTAAGGCGTGATGCTAAGGAGATCCATTTGTCATGTAAGCGGTATTGGACAATAGGAGTAGTGCCGCGGGATGTGTCCAATTAAATAAGGCCTGGTAGGAATCCATCGGTACGAGCTACCTCTATTTCCATTAGGATGTCTCCCAACTCTCTTAGCTTGTAGTTTTCTCTACTTGCAATCTTTGGAAATGTATCTTTTTTCTTTAAAAGATATTTTTCTATTGCTTCAGGTGACCCATAGCAGTCCTCTAGCCTTTTCCACACCATGTTGACACCTGCTGTTGCATTGTGAATGTGCATGGCTCTTATTCTTTTTGCCTGTTCAGACGATTTGGGTCCTAGCCATTTACAAAGAAGATCGAGCTCTTCTCTGTATGTTAAGTTCAGGTTTTTTAGTGGAACTGACAAAAGATGCTTAGGTTAATCATCAAATTTCAATAGCTTAGCGCTTACCAACTCCCTGCATATTAAATACTTTGCTAAGTCTGTTGTAGCTGGTACGTTGGACTCGTTAACTTTAAAGTTGATGTTGGTTGAACTTGGAATTAATGTTGCCTGGTCTGGTGTGTTGGATTGGGAGGTCGAAAAGGTACGAGGATTGGGATGTGCTGATGGTCATCTACTGTAGCAAGCAGGTATGCCTGAAAAAGTCCTGAGGGTAAGTGTCATATGGGAAGTTACCGGCATCCGGTTTTAATGCTTGCAGAACTGATGAATCGCTGAACTTATAGTCGCTGACCTCGCTTGGCAGTGTGTTGTTCTTTCCCACGTAGCTCACTGCTGTCTTATCTGTGTCCATTTGTAGTTGGACCCTTTGTGTACATATGGCATGTACTACCTTATACTGTACTCATTATGACTATCTGTTGCATTTTTTTGCTAGTTGTTGTTGAACATTCACATTTGACATGCTTGGTAAGCACACATCCCCAAATTAATTTTCAGCAACAGCTTCAAGTACTTTGGCTTTAGCAATGGCTGCTGCAGCTGCTTTCTCTAGCCATAATGCATGCAAATCTGCGTTAAGTTTAGCTTTCTTCCTGACAGCTTCAGCTGTGGCTTTCTGTTGTTCTGCTTCGGTGTACACCTGCGCTCTAATCACGTTCGCTTCTCTCCGCGCAAATGATGCTTGTGTTCGTGCAGCCTCTGCTTTGCGCGTGCTTTTGCTGCTATAACACTGGCTGAAGAACGCTGACTGAAACGTGAAATACTTGAACAATGTGAACGTTTTTCTTCAATGCCACCCCTACCGTTGCTGGATGTTGCTTCAGTGTATGAAGAATGCTGTGTTTTCTGTTGTCAACCTTTGTTTGGCTGCCTGCCTGTACTGTAGATATCTTTTTACTTTTACTATTCTGTCCTCGCTAGAGAGTGAAGTAGGCAGATCCTAGCTTGACAGTTGGCTAACAATTTTTTTCAGTAAAGATTAGGATCTTTACTGAAGAAATATACTGTAAAACTGAAACACAAAATTGTACCCTTTTATCAAATAAATACTGTGCACTTGCAAATTATATGAAATAAAATAGTTGAGACTAAACAT